>NW_020799091.1:10590058-10658479 GCF_003259725.1 Athene cunicularia | reverse complement strand
TTGGCCGGTCCTGTCTTCGTGTACCGATGAAGAGGCTTCTCTAGGGCTGTGTTTCCAAAACCTGAGAGGTTAGTGTGACAGTCTCTGGGTGGTTTCAGATTGAGCTTGGGTCCTTTAAGGCCAAGACGAATACAAACTGATTTAAAATAAGCAAGGACGGTTTCCAGGGGGTTTGTTATTGCTCCATGAAACTATGAAGCCACATTGGATCTGGTTCTTCACCTGAGTTTATGGATCCCTCCCTCCATTCCATATAATTAGCACAGACAGGTTCTGAGAGCAGGTGGCTTTCTCATGGGTCTGGCATAGTCTGTGCCAAGGCAGAGTTGAAATGCCTTGCTGAGCTCCAGCTGACTTGCACAGCATCAGTGAAAAGCGTCAGCAATCCTTGGTTAATGACTCAAAGCTAGTTACTCTCTCCCTTCTTTTTAGAGGTGTTTCTGTCTGTTAATTTTGTTTTCTGAGTAGTAGTTCAGTGGCATTAACTTTGTCCTGCTCGATGGGATGTTACTTTGACAAATTATTTTATAATTTTAATGCTACTGTGTTTTGTGATCTCATTTAAATAATTCCTAATATTATTAAATAACAAATGCAGGCAGAGCATAAATAACTTCTATTTGTGTATCACAAAAGCATATGAAGCAATATGTTTTTTTCTTTGCTTTTTAATATTCTTTATGTTTTCATGTCATCCTTTAACGTCCAACCTTCTGGTTGGTAGAACTGGTGTCTTTATGTATCTCTGCAGCTGTATCTTTCTTGTGCCTTATATATCTTTAGTCTGTGGTTAATGAATGTGCATGTCTTGGTGAAGCAGGAATGAGCATCGTTTCATATAACAGTTTTAAGGTGGTGCTGGTTGGTTGTGCAGGGATTTTTTGCGTTAACTGTCTCTTGGCACAGTGGTTTGAGATTGCAGGAGATCCAGCTCCTGTCCAGCAGCACTGAACGCAGTGCATGCTGACAGGGTGTCTGCCTGGCTGAGGCTAGTTGGAGTCTGTTTCACTCCTTTGTAACAGAAGAACTGATAGTGCTGATTTTGGGCATCAGCTAGTTCATTTTTTAGGACATGCTGGCAGTGCGTGAGTTACTGCAGTTTCTGAGTGAGAGTTGGTGAACATGTCTTCATTTGTCCAAGCTTTTTTAATTGCCCTTCATTTACATAAGGGTAAAGCTGTGGCCTTGTGCTACCAGGGAAACATTAACTCTAGCCCTTCCGACGGATTTGCTGGCCAGCTGGAGGTCACTCCCAAAGGGCTGTGCTGCAGTATTAGTGACAGTGCTGTGTCAGTACTAGAGAACTGAACAGGGCCACGACAAGGGCTCAAGAATTCAGGTTTCATGATCCTCATCAGTATTTATTTACCAACACCACCCTAGACATGCTGTGGTCTGTGTCAGCCAGCATTTCTGGTGATGATACCTAGATACGGTTTGGGGAGTAATGGAGGGGTCATTCCCAGTAGGCAGCCATCATTTTTTGGCTGTCATTTTTCAGGAGGGGAAAGAGTTTAGTTACAAGATTGTCGCTTGTCTTAAGCATAGGAGAACAGCTCCTGGCCAGTTTTACTTACTTTACAAAAGTAGTTTCATGTTCTTGATAGAGTCTGATAGATAGAGTCATCTTTCAAGCATGTTAGAAAAGACTTTATTTTGAAAATCTCAATAGATTCTGCCAAGTCTGTCAATAAAAAGCTTCTCAAAATTTGAGGATCATGAGCCAAGTGATAGCTGGTATTCTGTAGTGGGGTTTGCCATTGCTTCTACAGTTCCAGGAACAAAGTAGCTTCTGGTGAATGTCTTTCCCTGTAAGTTGTAGTAACATCTGTTTTTTATCCCTTGATTCTGTAGTATTTAAAATGACGACAGCAGCGAGGCCAACATTTGAACCTGCAAGAGGAGGAAGAGGAAAAGGTGAAGGAGACTTAAGTCAGTTATCCAAACAATATTCCAGCAGAGACCTTCCTTCTCATACTAAAATCAAATACAGGTTAGTATTGGGTTTTTTGGTCTTGCAGCAAAACAGGCTGGGAATGATTTTTTTTTTGTTTGTTATGAGCGGTACTCTGAAATTTTCTCAATAGATACTGATGTGCTTGATACTGAGCAGAGATAAGGGATTGTGCAGCAGTGGTGAATAAGCAAGGTGAAAGTGTAAGTCTCAAAAGCAGACCTAGGAGATCAAATGTATTGAAAATAATTGGAGAGGTTTAACTTTAGTGATATTTTATTACTGCTTGTGGAAGTGAATCATTGGAAGGAGGTGAGCTTCGGAGACCGAGCATTTCAGGCAGTGGATCGGAAAGTTGTCATTGGGACTGAGCCATGGAGGGTGCTGTCTCTTGCAGAGCAAGATGGGCTAAGAGGAGCGAAGTTGAGCATGTCTTAAAAGTAGGAAAATCACATCATGCATTTGGTAAAGGACTGCTTGGGAAGGGCAAGGAAATGGTGGAATAGTACTCAGACAGTAGTATGTGTTGGAAGAGCTGATGTTAAACACTGCAGGTGGTTCGTGCAGGTCCTGGGAGAGGAAATGGCTTTAATCAGTGAGAAAGATAATGGGATCTTAGGAATATTTCCCTCTGTTTTAAATACATAATAAATCTTAGTTATCTGTTTGAAAGGTTAAATGAAATCTGGAGTCAGTGTGATATAGATAACTAGAGTTTGAATAAAATGTGTCAGCCTAAAAATGTTCTTTTTATCTTACTAATGTTACTCTTACCAGTAAAATTACTGTTAAAATTTTACGTTTGCACTCTCTTATGCAGATGTTTACCTTTTCACCTCTTCTCTCCTACCCCTTTTTTTTTTTTTAAGAATACATATGGATGAGGGAGTTGCAGTGTTTTGGACAATAGGAAGATCAGCAGCATAAAAAGTGCTGTCAAACGAATTTTATTTGTTGTTAGGGGGGAAATTTGTTGGTGGTTTGTTTCTTTAAACAAAAGTGGGGTTTGAAACACCAGTCTCTGTTGCTTTGAAAGAAGTGATGAGGGCAGATATGTACAGGAATGTAAATATATGTTTTAACAAAATCCCTCTGTGTGCATGAGAGGGAGAGATGGAGGGGGCATTGAGTGTCTTCTGTTTTTTCTCCCAAATACCTAACACAAAGTTATCTTTGTTAAATTGCCAGGGCTGCATTATTGCAGGAAGAGTTCAGTGCTTGAGTCCCACTCATGTTTGCTTGAATGGGTTTGGGGGGATTTTGCAGCTATATCAGGGATTCCAAGTTCAGGTTTTTAATTAGAAAAGCAAATGAAATACTTCATCATAGAGACAGGCTGTGCACACAGTGTATTTAGAATGGCTTAAGTCTGTTTTTTTTTCCAGGCACTCTTATTTCCAGCATTGGGTTCACAGAAAGGTGAAAGGAATTGCTGCTTGTTTTTATTCATTAGTTCTTTTCAAGTTTTCCACAGAAAATTCAGTGCTCTCTAGGTGAAACTTACTGTGACTCAAATAGTCTGTTGCTTTTGGCCAGTGTGTTGTATAAAAGAAGAAAAAACCATGCATTTGCAATATGTTTCACTAAAACTAGTATTTTCCCTGTTCTCCTACCTTTTTTTTTTATGGTCATGGGAGATTATCTGGTATGTCTCTTGGAGGGAAAAAGGTTTATGAAAAGTATGTTCTAGTCTTGGTCTTATCTGTAATCCTTAGAGACTGGGTTTGCAGCAGCAACTTTGGATGATAAAACAGTGAAGAAAGTTGACCATAATGCTTGGTGTGGGTGTCTGCTAGGACACTGGGCTTGGACTGCTGGAGAACAGAAGATTTAGACATATCTACAAAAGTCAGATATAGTCATCCTGGTTTTGTAGGAATTTATATAGGGTCTTTTAATTCATTTGAGAGGCACTGGAAGGAGCGTGTGTGTGTGTGGCATTGCATGTCTGCGTGTGTGTAACGCATGCAGAGAAGGAGGCTGATGAAGAGATAATAAAAATATGTCTATGTGGTACCCAGTTCTTATTCTCTATACTTACCTGTTCACCCCAGATTTATTTGCCTCCTTGAAAGAACTGCTCCCAGCTGCAGACTGTCAACTTCAGCTTTTTTTTTTCCCCTGCTCATGTTGTTTTAGACAGACCACTCAGGATGCTCCTGAAGAGGTGCGGAACCGTGATTTCAGAAGGGAGCTCGAGGAGAGAGAGCGGGTTGCTGCAAGAGAAAAGAATAGAGACAGACCAACTAGAGGTAAAACCAAAGAAACAAAAGTCGTAATACCTTTGTGTGACATTGCTCTTGCACAAACCTTGGTGTTGTAAGAAGTTTGCAGGTTGCAGACAGCATGTCATGAGAGTAGAATTCAGGATATTGGTCTGATAGTTCAGAGCTGTTGACCTGCAAGGGTATGTCTGCTGGCTTCATGCTAGCAGGAATCTAGGCCAGCCAGCAGAAAAGCGTAGGCCATCATGCAGGCCAGCTGATACAGTATGATTGTAATGAGTTGGCAACAAGTACATACAGCTCATAAAGGGCTTTTTTTTGTACTTGGACAAGTGAGACAGGAAGAAGGAGAATGACTCCTCCTTATGGAGTTACAGTACCAGTGTAACCATAAATCTGATTCAAAGTATGCAGTTCTGTTCAGATATAGTGAAGTGATAATTAAAATTAGAGTTGTTTTTGAGAAATACTCCTTTTTAGTATTAAGATTTAGAGAATTTAGGTATTTTAGGTTTAGGTTTGAAGGTATTGTGGGCTTTCACATTCACAGATGAAAGCAGATATGGTTTGGACCAAACTAGCCAACACTAATACGTTCAGGTGTTCCTCAGTGGGAACCCTCCAATTAGATATACAGAATAAGGATATTTCTCCACAACATTTTCTTCTGCTGTTCTTTCTTCTTCAAATAATGACTTTAGAACACTTCTGGAGGTCAAATTTTAAGTTTGTGGATGTCATTGCTTCCCATGAGGATACCTGCAGGGGAGGAATTAGCATGGGCATTAAGATTGAGAAGTGAGGAAAAAGTAAGCATAAACTTGTATCTCTAATGCGAGTCAGATTGTTTGTGAAGATTTTTGTTTTCTGACATTGCCGTTAAATGAAGTGACTTAGTCACTTTTTTTTAAATCTTATGCCATAGAACACACAACATCATCTTCTGTGTCGAAGAAGCCTCGGCTAGACCAGATTCCTGCAGCAAATCTTGATGCAGATGATCCTCTTACTGATGTAGGTACCTCTTACTGATGTAGGTATCTTTTTTTCTGTCTTCATTCCTTTCATTGTACTGCCTTTTGGATTTGTTCGCTAAAGGTTTTAGATCAGTTCCAGTGTATCTTCCCTTTACAGTTACTCTACTGTAGTGGAAGTCCAAAGGGTTTCAGAGAATTCTGGTCCATGCTGTAATAATATTCTTGGAAAGCACACAAAAACTAGGGAACTGAAAATACCACTTAAAGTTTGGGGAATGGGTGACTTGGATTTGGTCAACTACTGGGTTACTTCAAATTCCCCAAAGGTAGAACTGTTGAAATACACTGACTGTTGGCATGAGCAATGTATTCTTGCTCTTGGCTCCCCTTGTCATGCTGACATCTAGGAGTCTAAGGCTTGATAATAAACTCAGGGTTCTTTTAGTCCTGTTATATTTGGTCCCAGGAATATTGGATGGGGTATTCAGGCATACTATTATGAATGAAATCACAATGATTAGAGAGTGACTGGGGACAGCCCAATCTCTAGAATCTGTCAGCTACATAGCATTTGAATTACAAAAAAATTAATTGCAGTCATTCAAAAAGAAGAAACATTTTTGTCTTCACTTTACTGTACAAAAGCAAATAAACCATTTATATTGTATTTGCTACCTCTACAGTCACCCAAGTACTTCATAAATCATCCAGCAACCAATTGCAACATTAGTTGGCAGATGAGGACTTTTCTTTATTAAATGAAATTAATGAGCTGCTTCTTATTCCCATTTGTTGCTATTAGGAAGATGATGAAGATGAGGACTTGGAAGACAGTGATGATGATGACACTGCAGCTCTTCTGGCTGAACTGGAAAAAATCAAGAAAGAACGAGCTGAGGAACAGGCTCGAAAGGTAAAATGTCATCCATTAAAGAGCATCTGTTTTTTGTAAAAGGGTGTTTATTAAAACTGGTGTGCCTTAAGTACTTAGGATGAGTGAGAACTGGCAAACAAAGTAAGTGCCCTTCAAAACTTTTCTCAAGAATGATGGATTTGTCCTCTATCTAGTAATCGTTGTCAAGATTTTTTTTTTTTCTTTAGTAGACATACTGAACATTTTACTTACTAAAATGTTTTATTCACATTCCCAACACTTTGTGGAGGCAGTGAGGCGAGATAATCTTGCTTTTCATAAGCAAGTCCTTCTCTTTAAGACAGCTACCATACCAAACTATATAGTGGCATTAGGAAGCTATATTCTGTCCAGTGTAATTTCAGTTGTTAACTGTTGTGGTAAGGCATTAGCTGTCTTTTTCCATCTGCTAAGCCACAGAAATGCGGTGTTTAGATCACAGCTAACCCCCACAGGAAGTTAACCTTCGCGAGAACAAAAGCACAAACGCCAATATGGTGGATGCTGTTTGTTCGGTTTATTAACTGTGCAGTTGCTTTATATACGCCTTTCTGTACATCGTGAGATCTTTAGTTCCCTGTTCTTTCCGTGCATTGCGAGATCTTTTCATGTGCCTCTTTTTTTCCCGTACATCGCGAGATCTTCAGAGTGCATCTCCCTACAGTTAACTAGCTTTTAAGAAACAAGAAATACAATTTTTATTTATGAAATAAAAATATTTTCTTTTTGATGCTTCTTTTTATGGCTGCAAGTTTTATACAGTAGGTACTCTTTCATAGCATTGGTGCTATGTTGCCTTGGCAAGGAGCACCAGTTGTAACTCTAAGACCAGAACAATTTTCACATTATTATAAACAAGCAGGTTTATTTGAAAAATGTCTCTGCAAAACCAGATAATAATATGGCAGTCTTTCCAATACTTGGGAAGTCAACTGACACGTAGCCTTCATACCTCTCTGTAATTTCTCTCTACAGGTAGAAACACCGTGTTCTGCCCTTGAAAGGAGAGGGAAGTCCCTGTAGTTAGAGATTATTTTCCTGTGAGCAGGATCAAATCCTATGCCATAGTGTCCCACACCTCCTTGGTGTAAGAGAGATTGTTGGGATGGAGTTCATTAGCAAAATCCCTGATTGATGAGTGGACTTCTAGGGACTGTTTCTGGGAATAGCCTGTGTTGTCAAGCTGATCAGAATTTAGGATGAACTGTATGAGGCTAACGTTGTATTGCAGCAGAGTTTAGAGTCCAGGTATTTCATCTGCACTACTGAAATGCTTTGCCTCTGGTGCTGCAGCAGAAGTGGTGGATATGTGCAGTGTTCCCTCTTCTGCTGTTAGTAAGCGCTTTCTTTTGAGTAGGGCTTAAATCATTGTAGTCCTTTTGAAAGATGGTGCATGCTTCAGTTTGAATATTTTTTCATGTTTTTATAAGTAGTTTCTCTGTTAGTATAAAAAAGAAAAAAAAACCACAACAGAGCAAACAGAAAACCCATCCGAAAATCCATCCAAAAACCTCCCCAAAACAAGCTACCTGTTTGTCATCTTTGTATAAGGTAATCTGAGATGTTTTTTAGAATATGGTAAATAAACATATTAAATGCTGATCGAGAGGCAAATCTAAGGTTAGTGTGACAGCTTTATGTTTTGGTACCTCGGAGCTACTCATAGCCTTTCTTGTAGCTTAACACACACTTGGAGTTTAGTATTTTTCATGAATGCTCTCCAGTAGAGTCAGCTGGCAGTGAACAGGGTGTAGCATCTAGCAGACACCAGGAAGAGCTTGGAAATAATCTTTTAACTGCTGTGAGCAGCAATGTAAGTGCTTGCCTGCTCCTGGCTAACAATATAGCAATTTACTTTTAGAATTAACAGTGTCTGCAAAACCAGTGAGCTCTGCAGTTTTGGTGTTAGGTACTTTGGAAGGCTGTACCATGCTGCTTCAGTGCAGAAATTTACTTGATTCTCTTATCTGGCCTGTGAGTAGTCCTTTACATTAAAGTGTCTGAAAGTGTGTCATCTCTTTAGGCATTTGAAGCACATCATGCAGCAATGAAATAGTGTTCTGCAGTAATAACATGGTGAAAATGGCAACAATTCTTCCATATATTTCTGTGTGAAATGTACTGAACTACAAATTGAGAATAGTAATGTGTAGGAAAGGCTTCTACTGCAATTGTCCTTGCACAGTGCTTAAAATGAAAGCTCAGATCTGTACGGATTTTTCGTGTTTTCCTGAAATCGTACATCTAGATTAAACAGCATAACTTGTCACATTTCAGTGTAGAAAACTTGCATTAGGAAAATAATTGTAGCACAGAAAACCAAGTGCATGCTTCTCTGTGTAGACAGCAGGAATGTTATCATCTCTATGAAGTTCTTATTTTGTCACTAGAGGGTGCCAAAAGCTATGAAGTATTTAATATAGCACTTGTTTTATCTTGCTGTCTCTTAACTGGTATTATTTTTTACCTTTATGGATATTCTTCCACCAGGATCTGTAATGTCCGATGCTGTGTGCATACTCAATACTTGCACTCTTATCTGAAATGAATACATTTGTTTCGCATAGAAATTAGTATTATTTATTTGCAATAGTGCACAGTATTGCACACACGCTACCTACTGTGTTCATCCTTTCACTGGTTGGTGGCAGATAGGCTCTCTTAAAAATTGCCATCTTCAGTAAATAGTGGTTGTTCTACAGGTACTTGGAATTTATTTTCTTGTGTTTTTTTAAGAGTGGGAAACTAAGACTATGTTGATGGAAAAAGTTAAAACCAAGGTGGGGGCACAGCCTTGGAAAGTGTCTTTAGGTGTAAGGGTCTCCTTAGGAAAGATCACTTAAGTATGTTGGCTTTAGGAGTGCAGTCTCTTTAGGTTATGCCTTGCGTTCCATGGCTTTGAAATAAGGTGTTACTGGCAAAGCAAGCATTTTATAGCCATTTTATATAAATGTCTTTTCAGATATGTGGGATTGAGTATTATGTATTGCAAACTATAATTCAAACCTAATTTTGTAAGTTACATTATATTAGTCATCCAGCTGACTTCAAGATAACATCTCATGTGAATTCTTAATTGTGTAGTCACTGTTAGTCCTTAATCCACGTACAGGGATGGTTTATCTGCTGAAACGCTGCTGTCCATAGTAGACAGTGTGGGTAAACCAGTGATAAGGCAAGGGGAAACTGCAAACTGCAGAGTGAATGCCTGTTCGCTCTTCTGCACATGATTCTCAAATCTTTTTGTTGTTATACAGACAGATTAATGTGTCTCTGCATCTTCTTGGAACATGCCAGGGTCTTAACAAGATGAAGTGTGTAAAATACAGTAATATATTCCAGATTTGTGCATTTGTGCCATATGTAATTTTTTTCCCGATACTTTAGTTATTTTGATTTATTAAAATGCTAGTCAGTTATTTCCGAGCCTTGAACTGTATTAACGGTTTTCACTCATTGCTTTTGTGTCCAGTATTTAAATTGACATGAAAGGAGGACTGCTCCTTTTAAAATGCATCTCTGGTGAGGCAGCAGTTAAAAACAAAAGATGAGAATCTGCTTTTTTTCAGATCATCATGGTCTGTTAACTTATGTGGTAATACCAACTGCCATAGAAATCTTCTAAATCTAGACAGATTAGTATTAAGAGGTTTTAACTTTGTTCACACCAGTATTTCCCTGTTATCTGTGAAGCAAATAGTTTGGTATCCAAATAAGCAATTCTTGTCAAAGCTTGTTAACTTCTCAAAAAGCTTCAATTCCCTTGTGTTCTGTAGAAACACTAAATAAATACTACAAATGTTTTTTAAAACTGATTGAGCATGGGAGTCATCCTGACTTTTCTCATGCCCTCCACAGTTCTAATCTCTCAGATTGCTTCTAGTAGACACTAAACTGACCAGAAAATTTTAGTTTTGAAAACCAGTTCTGTGGAATAATTCAGTCTAAAACTGTACAAACGCTAGGTCTGCTGTGTATGTGAACTATCCATGGATAGGTTTCATGGAAACACTTCAGTATTCCAAATTCAGCATTACAATGCTCTTGATTTTCAATTTTCAAGCATTTCCTTAAAAGGTAAATTGAAATAATTAAAAACAAACCTCAAACCAGTGAGCAGCTGAATGTACGTGTGCAGTTCCAGCAAAGCTATTTTAATAGCTAGTCATTTTATGCTTATCTGAAAACAGACTTTTAAAGTTTTTGGTTTGTTTTCTTAACAATTTTATTTCACCAAGTGTTTCTCTATAACTGATTATATTACTTTACCAGTGGTCAAAATAGATCTTAGCTCTGTCCTGTGTTTTAGCCATGACTTTCAAATAAAACATTGAAACATGAATCTTGATGGATGCTAATCTTTTCACTTAAAATTTAAGGCTCTAACTAGAACTAGAAAAATCTATCAAAAAACTATCAAATCAGTGATTAAGAAAGAATTTCAGTAAAGAGGCCAAAGCAGATGGCAAAGTATGTTTCTTCATTACATGTTTGAGACATGCTAGCAATACTTGCCAAGAACTAATAATAATGTCCCCTCCCTTGTGGGCAAAATGACAACAAATCAGCGTAGGCACTACAGTTGTAATTACTCTGTGCTCTTATTTTTTGAAGTTTCAATCGGCTGTGTTGCATAGACTTAGTAATTTGCATAGGATCAAATAACTGGGGTGTATCTCTGCATTATTAAGTTTCGTTCCCTGCTGCTAAAGGCAGAGCTGTCATAGTTCTTCATTCAAAAATTAGCATTTAAATAAGGTTATGTGATTTTTATTTTTTTTCTCCAGTCTTCAATGAAGTGTGGGTATTTCAGATTTTCTTTCAGCTACTCAACGTCTGTAAAAACTGAGTAGGATAACTTACTTTAATACAATGGAGTCATTTCAAGAATTTCAGCACTTTCTGTAAAAGTCATCTTTCTCTGTGCTAAGGGTAGGAACTACACTAAAAAAAATAACTATGGTAACAATAATGTTTGTCTTTCCTTTGCGGTCAGAAACAAATATGCCAAGGGACTGTTATTCTTACAGCAAGATAAGAAATACTTGTTTAGTTAAGGTTAATACAGTTTTGTCTGCTTTTCCCCCCCCAGCTGTGATGCCACATGGTGAGCTCAGTTGTACAGCGAGGGCTTGCTGTGAGATTCAATTCACATAGCGTTTCCATCTGCTTTCTCAGGGCGTGGGACTCCCTCTGCCAGTCTAGGCTTATTCCCCACACCATAATATTCCTGTTCTATTTCCCCTGCCTCTGACATGGTATTACAACATGGTTGATGTCTGATTCATCTCTGCCTATAGTTGTTGCAACACACTGCCACTGAAAAGTGCAGCGCTGCTGTCTGTAGTGATGGAACAATCTGTAACATTATTTTGCTTAAAATGGCTTAGGAAAAGAATTGTATGCCTCATCTTGCTGAATGGAAAGGCAGGCAAAGAGGCATTATTTCAGAAAGGGTGGAGTGAATACAGATGTATTATTTTCCCCCTTAGGCTTTTCTTCTGTTGTGGGTTTGTTGTATCCATAGTGTTTTAGCTTAATAATCCTTTGTTCCACCACACAAAAGAACAATGTAGGCTTTGGAGCAACCAGAGCAGCTTGTTTTGTGAACAGCTGTGCTTGATTGTGCCTCAGAGGTGTGAAGCTCAGACAGCTATGAAGGTTATGTCTGCTCTGTTTGATTTGATACAGCCTGTGCTCCATCGCCTGGAGTGTCCCAGCTTCCAGTGGAGGAGTGGGCAGTGGAAGATCTGTGTGGAAAATTCTGAAACATAATGAAAACCTCTTTTGGCTGGAGTTTAGGGATTCTGCTGCTCTGGCCAAAATGTTTAATTTAGCTTAAGTGTAAATGTCAGCTTTACACCACTGTAAGTTACACCTAGTATTTACTTTGTCATGTCTCTAAGATACAAAACTTAACAATCACCTTTTTTGTTAAAATCTTGGAGTACCTTCTTTGGGAGATTTTGGTGAAGCTAAATAATACAAAAAATCTCCAAGACTAATATTCAGAATTAGCCTGCTTCCTAAAATTTGTAGCAAATATGTTCAAATGTCATCCAACCTAGAACAGCTTCGAACAACTAAATTCCATAAATAAATTACTGTGTGCACCAGGTCTTCTTTGAAAAGTGACTAAAACTGGCAGTGCCTTACTCAACAGATCTGTTCCCTGTTTGCTTTCAGACTCTAATCTGTTAATCTTTAATGACAAAGATAAGCTTATGCAGTTTGTGACTTCTAGTTCTGCTTCTGCGTGTCTAAAAGACAGCAGAGTTCTGTTTGTGAGCAGAGCAAAGGATCGTACAAAGTGCCCAGGAGTTCTGCAGCATCTCTTGCTGTGAATATGGAAAATCAGCATTTGAAAATAAGATCCATGGATGCTTTCTGTAACTGTTGTCACTAGAAAAGAACATTTGACAGCTTCTATTAGGGTTAAAATCATAATTGGTTTTAATAATTTAATAGGCACAAAAGAAAAATGTAACAATTTTAAATTCCCAAGATTGCCCCTACTGCTTTGTTTAATTATAGTGCAATTTTTTGCTACCCTCCAGTCCTCTGGAATTGTAGTTGACTTCAGTCAGTGTAGGTCTTTTGCTAGCAATTAGCAGTTTTAGACAGAATTTAGTTGAGCTTGAAATGCCAGGTTGTTGGGGTCAATGTACAAATTATGTATCCCAGCTTCCATGATGGTGCAGTCAGTAGAGCCTGGAGCGTGGTCGGTCTCCTGTGTGTGTACTTTAGTGTGAGCAGAAGAGCCATCTTGACTCCGTACTGTATTCTCCAGATCTCTGCTGAGATCTAAGATCATATGCCTACAAGTAGATGTCTAGATGTAGGTGTCTTAATCTGGAGCTAAATCCTATCCTTAGTTTTATACTACTGCTTGTAGTGTAACACTTCTTAAAAGTGTTACTTCAATTTTGATTTTTTCTGTCACCACATTTTATCACTTCAGTCTGATAACACTTTTTTCATTATCAGAAAGGGAAATGTGTCAGGCTAATTGAGGCTGAAGGAAATTATATGGGTTATGTAAAGCAGATAAAAGTTAGGATGATGCCTGACATGCTTTTTCTAAATCTTCTTAAAGAAAAATTAAATGCGCATCTGTGCGTAATAACACTGGAGTACTGTATGCATATTTTTTTAAGATTCTTAATATTGGCTTTATCTTCCTCTAGTGATTCTGAACGTTCACAATTCATTTAAATGAGTGCTTTTCACTTCACTTCATGCATGGTGGAGAGTGCTGGAACCCATCAGCTTTGCAGGAACTGTTGAGATTAAATCTGAAATGGGGGAAGGGAGGGAAGAACAATTGTAATTCCCCCCAAAAGATGGTGACTGACTGCAGTGGACTTTTAACCGTAGAGGAAACACTGTGTGTGGAATGCATGGTAGTTCTGTGTTTCAGTGGTGTGTGGGTGCATTTTCATGCATCATAAAAAACCAGCATAAAATAGTTCTGCGTGCCCCGATAAAGTGATGCGTGATGCACAGGTTCAGTAGCATTGGATCACGATCGAGACTATTGTCTAAGAAATTCGAAGGCGAGACTGTGCCATGCTCTCCATGCCGCTTTGAGAAGAGTTCCCCCAGAGTTCAGCTCTGAAATGGAAAACTGCTGCGACTGATCACATATATAGGACTTGGAAGAAGTTATCTCTACAGAAGCATTTTTCAACAGGGGAGTGTTAATGTCTTACAATGCTCTTATTAGTGCTACTTTCTCTCAAGTATTTGGTTTGTAGCATTCTTACTTGCTTTTAGGATTTGTCCCAGACCTCTTGGTTTTTTGAAGCCTCAGTTTTAATGGAGCATTGGAGATTGAATTTAATGATGCAGAGCCCCCCTCATTTTGGACAACACGGAGAACACTTCACATTCTTGCACCCTGTTGTAAATATGCCTAATGGTCTTAAACAGAATGTGATTGTCTTCAGGGAGCTATCTGAAAATCAATACTGGGTTGTTTTTTTTTTTTTGCTTGTACCAGTGTCCTAGATTTTGCTTGATTTCAGATTAGTGTTTTGCATGCATGTGCTGTACAGTAGTCTGGGGGCTGCTTGAATTCTGGTAGGAACATGACACAGACTGCAGTCAATTGCTGGCTCCTCTGTGTTATGGGAAAAAAAGATGCTGAGTCAAAGGTTGACATACAGTGCAGAAGAAATTGCATATATTTATTGTCTGTGGTCCACAAAGAAATGTATAATTTCAGTTTGTATTTCTGATATGGGGGAAAATTGTTGTTCATATCAAATATTTTTACTTTCTGTTTCCTTATTTACTGGCCTGTTAATAACAACTGAAGTTGGAATGCAGATGTTGGATTTAGAGCTATGTTTAAAAACGCAAAACTTCAGTTTATTTGTGTTAACTTTTAACTGCTTCAGTTTGTGTTAAAGCCCCATTGATAAGAGCAGCAAGGGCAAGTTTTGCTTACACAGATATTTTAATAAGGGCATTACAGAGCTTGTCATGCTGTGCCATGCTTTTAAGCAATGTGCCCTTTTGAGGAGCTTTTCCCATCTCACTGGCAATTAATTGCATCTGGTTCTAAATTTTATTTGTGAGAAACAGTGTAATGTAGGTGCTTTTTCATAACTAAAACTCGGGTAGATTTTTGAAAGGTAAAATCTTTACCAGTGATCCTGCATCGTCTGGTATTCGTACTATATGTTAAGATATTTTCTTAGGAGGGCTGGGGTGTTTTATAGGAATAGTTCACATGTCTGATCAATGCAGTTGAAAAACACTAAATTATAGACAGTTTTAGTAATATATCAGTATTGATTGAATGTTTGAAACTAGAGAACTCTGGCTAGCATCAGTGTTCAAGATTAGCACTTAAACCTTGTAAACACTATCATAAAGAAAAATGTTTCCTCATTTGGGATCACGTAGCAGCCCTCAACCATGAATTTTCTGCAGGTTGGGAAAAAAATAACTACCACCTCGTGATCTTTTTGTCTTTGGTTTATATCATTTTTAAATGCCATGGTTTGAGCCTCCCACAGTGATAATGAGACTTCAGTGCATTTTTTTTTTTAACTAGAATGTCTTCAGACCATAATTTAGCATACAATGAGCAGGAGACCTAGTTAGTCATCCAAATTTAAAGATTTTTTTTTTTTTTCCCTTCTGGTACTTTCATCAAAGAGCAATCCTTGTAATACATTTGAAGAGTCGTGGAAAAATACGTTGATGTAAAATAAATATTTTACACATTCATTTTGAAGTCTGTGAACATTTAAGTTGCTAAATATATTAATACAGCTTGGAGGCATGGGCAGTGAAATCTACTTTGTGTTGCCTGTAGTGCATTGCTTCACTTAGGCTTGAGTTACATGCTTTTGACAGTACAAGGAGAAGAAAATTTTTCTGCTGCTTAATATTGGAACTCTTAAATAGTCCTGTGACATCCACTGCTCAGTTTCACCTTAGCTTTCTCAATATTCTTTTTAATTGGTCCCTAGGGAAGTTGTAGTTGTAAAACCCAAGCAGATTACTGAAGATAGAGAAGTTTCAATGTGCTGTAGGTTTCTTCCACCTAATGAATATTGTATAACATACTCTTTTCTCATAAGGGTAAAGAAAATCTTTTAATCTGTGTACAGTTTTTAATATAGTAAATATGTAAATGGCAAAGCTAGAATTTAGCTGAATATTCCGTGGAACATCAGAGGTAAGTAGAGCAGATATGCATGTTGCTAGATGGACAGTTTATTGGCAACGTTAAGCTCTTCAGAGTATCTCTGCTTCTATCCTTAGTCTACTTATACGTGTGTCAAACACTGAAAAGTCTGAGCTAGGAATTAAAGCTCTGTCTGTGTGAGTGTTCACAGCTAAATAATGTTTATTGTTACCAACTAGATGAGAAAAGTGGCTTAGAAAAGTAATATATCCATTATTGGTTCTCAGGAACAAGAGCAAAAGGCTGAAGAAGAAAGAATTAGGATGGAAAACATTCTGAGTGGTAATCCACTGCTGAACCTTACCGGCCCAGCACAGCCTCAAGCAAACTTCAAAGTGAAGAGGAGGTACTGTGCAGTCTGTCCTGTGGTATCCATCCCCTTGCTTGCTCTCGTTCCTCAGTCAGAAAATGCTAGCACTGCCATTGGTTTTCATCTCCTTCCTCAGATCCTGTCACAAGTGGTGTAACGTAGAATTGGGATACTGATGCATGTAGTGATTGTCTTTGTGCATTTCTCTGAACAAATCATCCTTCTACTTTGTGTTTAAAAAAGAGAAAGAGAGATTGAGAGCTATGTTTGTATGACATTATGCATAATGACACAAAAAGTAACAGGACCAAAGTTCCTCAATAAATTTGATGTTATGCTCCTCTTTAAAATCTAGATGGTTAGGTGTGGGGTTTTTTTATTTGTGGGGTTTTTTTGGTGTAACTAGAATCAGTAAATAACAGCTTTTTTTCTCAATATAAAACTTGTTTGCAAATATTCCAGTACCGTTGCATTTATCAAAATCAGGGCCATTAGATTCAAGGTTTTTCTTATGCTCTGTTCAAATGATTGTTATTTTCTTTAAAGGTAAAATAACCTTTAACCTACTGATTCTCATTGCTTCAAACTCAGGAGCATGTAGGAGATGGCTTGGATTATTTAAAATCTAATCCTGATGACTAGTTGTCCTTAATACGTTTAAATAGGACGGCCAAATTTCATTTATATATTTTTGATAATTGCACCTAATTTTCATACAAACTTACTGAAGTTACATACTTTTGTTTTCAGGTGGGATGATGATGTTGTCTTCAAGAATTGTGCCAAGGGGATAGATGAATCAAAAAAGGACAAAAGATTCGTGAATGATACTCTGCGGTCAGAATTTCACAAAAAGTTCATGGAAAAATATATCAAGTAGTACAGTTTTATGTTCAGTGGTGCTGAAGGACTTGGAAGGTCATGGTTTCTCCCTCCCTTTTCCTCAGTATTCAAGACTGAATACTTGGTCATGAATTCCAAAATGCTTTTCCAAGATCATCAACAGCTTCAGAATTAATAATTGCTATGTATCTGGAGTTTTTATTCCTTCAGTATGTTTTTCTTTTCAGTTTTAATTAAATCAGTTTGTGTCTTACGAATGTTTTTCTGTTCATGCACGTATACTTTTATTGGCTGCCTTGTAAATGGTAGAAGAGAGAAGCTGGTTTGCATTAATACTTCTAATTGTTTTAATTGCTTTCAAAAACAAGCAGTATTTGTAGTGATAGTGGTTTGTAAGTTATGCAACTTACATAAATGTCAGTATTATCAAAGGTGGAAAATATCTGAGGATGATAAGCAGTGTGAACTGAAAAGATGTGTACTTTCTGTAGCTAACTGTACTTACTCTTAATAGCTAGTTAGAAACTTAGCTAGTAATCTTCATTTTTAGTTGTTTCTTACTGTCAATCAAGTTATACTTTGGGGTAGCTCCAAGTTTTTAGCAGCCCTGCTTTCTGGGCTCTCTTGGCTGAGCACTTCTGGAGCAATACCATGTAATGCTTGGGGGAGCCTTGAGTGGGGAGTGCCCTGTGGAACTGGGATTTTTTTCCTCATTAAAAAGCCATTTCAGTGCTCAGTCCCTCAGCCACAACCACGTGGCTGTGAGGTTCAGTCTGTGTGCGTGATTCATTAGTAATAGTGTTGTCAAACTTGCACGTGAGTTTTTATTAAACGAGTGATCTCTTCAAGATACCATAGTATACTTTGTTTACTTACTAAATGTCCACTTTAACACTTAATAGGACAGTATAAAATAGGAATGACTGAAAAAAAATCTCAGTTGTGAAAAAAAAATTTTCTTTTTCCTTCTGTCATCTTGGTTGCATTTGAAATCTTGGCTAAGTGATGCACTGGATATGAACATCTGCAAAATGCAGTAGTTACCTTTACCTAGATGGCTACAGTGGCAGAACTCCGATATGTTTATGTAAAATTGTTGCCCTTTTCCTTGCCTGTATTATGCTCAGTTTAGTTCATTCTTACAGACACTGTTTCACAGTAATATTATTATTTTCAAGCTCTTAATTTGAAAATACATCTGATTTTAAGAGAGTAAATGCAGAGCACAGTGTTTTAGATTTTTTTGTTGGGCATGACTGTGTGGGTATCCTGTAAAAGGTTTCATTAGCTTTAGCTGTATTTTCCACCCTTTCATTAAGCTATGCATAGTGTACTAATGCCAGCAGCTAATACCCATATTTACTTGGAAGTGAGATTTTCAGCATGCTTAAGGTCATGTGAGCTCCTACAGCTGCTGGAGGAATATGTGTTTGTGTTACTTCTGCTACCTGCCTCATGATAGTAATAATTCTTGGGAAGCAGAAAAATGGGTGTAGCTTGTAATTATTCTCTCGCTTTAAAGCTCCTAAAGTTGTGGTATACAGGCAACATATTTAGAAGAGGAAAAAAAGTTAAGAGCTGTGCTTGTCAGGGTCTGGCAGTGGAGAGACCAGCTGCTCCTTTAGGTTTGACCTAACCGGCATAGTTGTCATGGCAACAACAAAAAAATACATTCGTCTCTCAGTATTACGAGATACAATCACTGTGCCAAAGTGAGCATACAGTTTTATTGGAGAGGGGGTTGAAACGCCAGTTCAATGCCTTCATGAAATTCATAAGTGCATAACGCCATCGTTCATGTTCTTGAAGTAATGTAACTCTTTTCTTAGAGAAGATAATACTTATAGGTCAGATGGCTGGGGTTGGATGAGGTCGTGGTCAGATATGCAGGCAGTTGTTCTCCACACCTGCAGGAACATCGCTTTGTTAAACTTTTGCATAATACATAGGTGTACTCAGTCATTTTTTCCAGCAGGGCTTTCCCTCCCCTGGTTCTGGAGAAAGAGCTGTGGGGACCGTATAGCTCCGGGCTGCAGCTCTACTTGAGGTTTCGTGTTGACATTGTTGTTCAGCTCAACCACAGAATTTGCAGATCCTATCTCTAACCTCCCCCTCAAAGCTTTTGTATTTTCCCTTCTGCAGTGTAAGCTGACCCACAATCTGAGGACTCAGCAATACACAAACACAATATGATAATCAAGGGATCCCTAGCCTTATCTCTCGGTGGGTTTTGCATCACTAACTACTGAGTTTTCTTCATCAGTACCGGTAAAACTAAAGCCTTCTGTGCTCTTAGTTGGGGAAAAGCCGTGTGCTTTCAGTATTGATGCTGTATTGATGTTTAATTTTCTACCGTACTGCTTGTACTTGTCTAGGAGAAGACAAGCAGATCATTTGTTTTTGTAAAACTACAGTGTGACTGAATTCTTAGGGGAAAAAAAAAATAATCCGACTGTGATGTTCTACACCTCTGCTTCCAGCATTTATTTTTTCCAGGAACCTCTCTTCAATATGACAGATAACTTTCAATGAAGGCAGTGGAGCTGGCAAGGCAGCAGTTCCAGGAGGTGAAGTGGAAGAAAGTTAACATTTGGCACTTCAGGGAATGCAGTATTTTACAGTTCCTAGCAATCAGGATTGTTTAATCCTGTGTTTTTGTAAGCAACACCTGAACTGACTGTAACTGGTGGTTTGAAAGAAAGCCACTTGCTTTTGTAAAACACTTTCCCCCTTGTTTATGCTTACCTTCAGTGTAGCATTGGAACTGAAATCCAGGATCTATTTTCCATAGGGACTAACAGTTAAACTTCTAAGGTTTTTTTAAAAAAGCTTTGTCTTTCAAAACTTTTCTTGGAAAAAGGGATTAATAGTATGAGGAATAATGCTTGATGATAGTCTTGCAGCTGGAAATAATTGTGCTGTGTGTATACAAGGTTCTAGAATGTTTAGCATCTATTTTCCTCTAGTGGATGGCTGAATATTAAAGGGTTCATACTGCAACCAGCAAAATTACTATCTGCATTTTTCAAGATTTCACATGGTCATAGGTACCATGTAGGCTAAATTAATAAAAAAAAAAAACAAAACAACAAAAAAAAACACCAAACAAAAAAAAAACCACCCAAAACCTTTTGGTGTTTGAAATAAAATCCTGGGGCAGAGGTGATCTGGTACTTGCTCTGTTTACCTTTGAGTGCCTCATGGGCAGCCCAGCCTGGTGCCTGGTGTGGTGACAGCCTGGTGTCTCCTTTCAGCCATGCATGTATCGGTTCCCATTAAGCTGCTGAAATTTCTCTCTGCTTTTTTCTACAACTACAAATACCTTAAAGTCTTTCATGCTGGAGGCGAGATCTGAGCACAGGGTCAAAACACCAAATGCATGGGGATGTTGCCTTGAAGCGATTCACTTCAAAGGAACATACTAGGATTCAAGCCTTGAAGGGATGTGCTAATGCTCAGAAGGTGCTTCAGGCTCAAGTGTTTATTCATATCTGCAGTCAGGGCTAGTTGGAGCCTGAATCTTTAATTCTCATCTAAGGAGAGTCAGAATCATGTGTAGGGGTTTCTCTGATTTTCTTTCTCAGTGCCTACAGATTCAGGGGGAGGGAAAGAAAATACCCACAGAAATGTTTCCATCTGTGGAAGTTCTCCTTCCATCTCCTGTCAACTTTTAGAATGAAATTTAGTTAGTTGGTCAAGAAAACAAATTCCTGTCAAATTTTGTCTTGCTTATTTGGGAGAAAAATTTTGGGATGCTTTTTCCAAATAAATATGTTTTATTGTAAGTTCAACTACTCTTTCCCTAGGCAGACTGACATTATTGTCATATTAAGCGATAAAAGCAAATACAGCCTCATTACCATACTTCTGTCCCCCAAAATATGGTTCAAGTGTAAATAGACACGTTTGGAAAAGTCATGTTTCTGAAGAAAGGCTTCTCTGAGCTCTCTTTTTGAATTGGGGTTAAGCAGAAAGAAGAATAATGTTTCTGTAGGTGTTCAGGTCAGTCCTTTTAAATACATTTTAAAAAAACAGTATTGAATTCTTATGTTGTTCAATCACAGATACATTTTACTGTTCTGCTGCTTTCTCTTTTGAGGTCATGCAGGTCGGCTTTTATGAATTCCGGATTTGACTTTGTTTTCTTGTCATAGGTGGGCATATCATGGGATGTAATTGAGGAAGAATGACCATGATACTGTGACTGGCAGTGAAATAAGACAGAACATGTAATAGTGACTATGTCTAGTTTTTAAATTGCTTTGGTTCAGAGCGCTGGAATATACCTAAGGAGTGTGTTAAAAGTGTCTATGTATAGTATGGAGGTTTTTTTCCCTTCGTAGTTTCTGACCAGCAGTTCAGGAGCAGAAGCTTAATGTCATTGATCTTAACAAAATTTGATCTTTCAAGTGGGAAACCGCAGCTTGGTGATTTTTAAAAGAAACCACAGTATTGCTTGGAATTCCAATGAGCCTGGTGCACCTCTAATGAGAAGGAAGAGTCATGTAAATCTAAACAAATTATGTCTCCAAATCCCAGTTTGCCACCAAGCCAAAGAAATGCTTTCTGAAGTAGAGGGAAGCAGCACTGTACAGGAGGTAAAAGAATTAAACAGATACAATTGGTAAGTTTGGTTACTCCGTTGAAATTAGTAGCATCTGTATAGGAAAGGTGATGATTTCTAAATTGTACTATAATATAAATTTATAGATTACAATGGGGATCAATTATGGTAGGTGTTATGGAAATGGAGGCTGTAAAGCAGTGTATTCTGAAGAGCCTAAATGCTCAGAAGTGAATGAAAAGCAAGATGGAGACAGACTGTTCAGTCCCACAAAGAATTGTATTTGGGACCTCTCCCCTCAGTATCTGCCTTACCTACAGATCTGCCTCTCCTCTCAGCTCTTTTCTTAGAAATATTCTTGTTAAGAAGTTGGGCTGTTCCTCTAGTTTTTAACTGAGTTGTTTCCAGTGAACAGGATTTCAAGCAGCTGGTCTTTCTCCAGTGGAAAAGGTTTATTTTTACTGTGCTGGGAGAACAAGTTGTAAATTCAAGCTGGATAAGGGTGGAGAATAGATCTGCCAGTCGTCTGCTTGTTCTCAAATGGAGTCACGTGAGGTTAATCTCTGTCCTTTGGGGTAGCCCGGTTGGACTCAGTGGCACATGAGTTGTTGGTTTTGATGGGGTGTGTGGATGGAATGCTCTGCTGAAACAGCATATGCTGAACCACCACCTAGGTGGATGGTTGAATCCTAGCACTAAACATTTGGATATTCTTGTAGGATAAATTAACTCTCTGAGGGGGAAAAAAAAAAAGTCTGCTCTGACTAAAATCCCCATGAATGCTTTGAGTGTGTATGCATTCTAGATGTCCTGTGTTTGTGTGCCCCAGGTAGGACCCCCAGATGTACCATCATGGTGAGACCAGCATGATTCTGTGAATGTTCTTGCTGAATTTGTCTTTCTGTTGCAGACCAATGTGATGAAATTGTCATGAGGACAGGATGACAATGGGCTACACTGGTCATGTAGCCTAATTCATGACCTAGTTTGCAAAGTCTGATACTCCTTGTGTGCTGTTTACCAGCCCTCAAGCTCAGTGTGTGATAGTCTCAGTCTCCTTCCTTGCTCCAGAGAGGTACTGCAGCTGGAGGCTGCTCTCAAGCCAGGCAGCAGGCAAGGGTTGTCAACACCAGACAGAAGAGTAGAAGAAGTTGTGGTCCTGTTGGCCTTCTTTTTTCTAATGAACTGTCACGTGCACCTCTTAAATGACTCTGTTAAACCAACTTTATCCAGTAAAACCCGTTCCCGCTAGCAGTGTATGGATTCATCACATTTCTTACTGCAAGACTGGTTGTGGGCAGTGCAGCGAAGACAGTGAACATTGTTATTTGTTCTGGAAAATGATATTTCACTGTAACACCTTTCTGGTTTAAAACTTTTAGGGCTGAATTAATTTCAGTTGGAGGCACAGGTAAGCTGATGGTAACGACAATGAATCATGTTTTCTGAGAGCTTTAGAATTTATTCATAGATGTTGAAATGTGTAGCTGTTTTATGCCCACCTCCTCTCTTAATTTATGCTTTCTTTTCTAACACCAGCTTTTAAAAAATGTATATTCTCTCTTTCAGTGCAGACAGTGGGAGAAGGAAGGAATAATTTTAGAAAATTCCAGAGCCAAAGAATTTTTAAAAAGGCAAATTAAAGTCCCTCGATGTAATACCCCTTTCTGCCCTTTTGTTCTTATAAAAAGTAAAAGCAAGATTCTGTTGTGTAGGCGTTACAGCAGGGGATGGTAATCAGGACTCTGGAGTCTATTTCTAGCCACTAGTCTGGGATGGTGGCCTGGTTTTCATTCTCCTCGATGGACTTAAGCTGCATTACTTGTTAGCTTCACGCCTGACTCCGCAAATATAAGGGGTGATGATTTCAGCTCTACTCTGAGATGTGAGGAAAGCAGGGTTCAGGTTTGGGCTCTGCTGCAGTTTGTGAATTTGCAGGAGCAGCTCAGGTGTGTAAATCCTTCCAGTCCAGTCCCTGGATCTGAGCAGAAAGCATGGTGCTGGCACCCCAGTGCTGCCCGGCTCCGTTCCCACTGGAGGGGGTACACTGCAGTGCTGAACCATGGGGAACAAGGCAAGGACCCGCCTTGGAGCATCTAATAGCCTTGTTGATCACAACAGAGATGCAGGAGGTCTGAATTAATACTGCTTGAGGCAGGGGATAGAGGGAGAAGTGCTCAGCATTGGTCCCTTGGATACGTTCATGACTTGTGCTCCCGAGGGCTCCCTCAGTCTGGAGGCTATCAGTCGTCCGTGGTCCTGTGGCAGGACCTGGGCAGTGATGTCTTCTGCTACTGTGAGTGGAGCACTGAAGTGAGGTAAAGCAAATACAGTCAGTGTGAGGTTAATGGTTGGACTAGATAATCTTCAAGGTCTTTTCCAACCTAGATGATTCTGTGAAATACGGTCCCTGCTGCAGAAAGGTGCATGTTGGCGTAGGCAGCGGCTGTGCCACACTTCTGTGTTGGGTAGTGGTCACAGTGGGGGGATGCCTCCACCCTTTGGGACGTGCCTGGGGTAGCGGTAGCCCATCTGGACTTCTGCTTTCCACGTCAAACTTCTGTAGGAGGGCAGAGCTTAGGACATACCTTTGCTGAACTGCCGGTTAGCTCAGCTGTAGCTGCGGAGCACAAGAGTGTGGCTGGATCTAGACTGAGAATGGGGAGTTACAGCCTTTGGCACTAAGATTTTATTAAAATTGCATGTTGTCAAAGGCAACAGTTTTGGTCAATTAGCAGTGATCTTTCTCAGAAACATTTTTAATTTTACGCTTCCTTTTAATAGAAAGCTACTAGCAACTGCTGATTGCAGATGGGAATGTTTATGAATAAAGCCTTTCCTTTTCAAACTGCTGCAGCCTGGCTGGCTGGCTCCTCTTCGGCGTTTGTTGGTTTGGAGTGGGTGTGTTATTTAATTTCATCCATTTTTTTCCTCAGTAGTTACTCCTTGCCAAGAATATCAAATCCAAAAACTAGGGTGAGCGTGCTGCAAGAAAACGGAGAGATGCCATGAGACGTCTTGGTACAAGGGAACGTGAGGAAGAACTTCTTCACAGGAGACCTGGAGGGCGTTTTGGACCATGTTCAACTGGAGATGGGCACAGTGCAGAACCAGTAGATGATGAAAGTTAAAGAAAAAAAATTAAAATGGTGAAATTAAGAGATCAGGAGATTGGAAGGAGTGTGACAGATGAGCAGAGTAACATAGAGAGAAGCTCTTCCCACCCCTGTAACATGCCTTAGCCAAAGAGGTGATAACTTACTAACTAGGACCAGATGGACTCGTTTGTCTACTCTTGACAGCTCAGCACAACTTGTTGCAATTCCCACAAATGATGAGTTTCGGAGTCTCAGCACATATCGTTGCTCTTTTGACAACCAGTTCAGGGGCCTGTCAACAGGTTTTCCAAAGCACTCAACATCTGCGGGAAAATGCTGAGCAACGTCTGAAATTGTGGTCAGTTAAGAAGCGTCTGAGAGGGAGCTGAGAGCTTTTGAAGATCTAATTTCTGTCCCAGGATGCTTGAAAACCAGTGCCCTGAGACATTAATCCTGTGACTAGCATGGCTCTGGTTTTATCCCAGCGTTATACAGCTGGCTGCGGTGGAGTTATTCTTGGTCCTTGTTGCTGTAAATAGGAGAGCAAGACCAAGATGTTTCTAAATACTTGGAATTCTTTTTTTAGTGAAATGTGTTTTCTAAGTGGAAATAGCAATAAACTAAAGACTTTTCTGAAATATCCTGAACATCCTAAGAGTCAGCCACATCTTTTCCTGCTGAGTGAAGGGAATCTCATGCGACGAGCTGCCCCTGCCAGCCACAGGGACAGGGAATAACTGAGTGTCTGAAAGCACCAGCTGCAAATCTGAGGTGGCAAGCTGGGCTCAAGAGGAATGGGTTGATGCTGAATGGCATCATTGCGGGACTAACTCAGCAGCTGCTCTGCATAAGGAAAGAGATTTGTCAGCAAGTTGAAAACTCCCCACAAGTTTTCTTTGCCAGTGCAGCAGAAATAGGAGACATGGGGGTGTGAAGGACTCTGGGACCAGCTCTGGGTCTTCAGCTAAGCCAACTTCTGCCAGCAGAGGAGTGAGTCCAGGACTTGTTTTCTACTCCTGTTTTTTAATTTTCTTCTTTTCTCTGTACTGCACAAATTTTGAAGAAAGGCAAAGCAGTAGAGAGAGGGTTTTTTTCATCCAGCATTCAGTAGGACAGAACATAGCTGGTGCAGTGGAGCAGTGCATCTCAGATGTGACTTGGAGCAACGGTTGCTTTCTTGCATCGCAGTTTGGTTATTGCTATCCCATGCTGCCAAGTAGCCACAGCCCCATCATGGGTCGCTTGTTCATTGGTGGAATTTCTGCCTTTGGATGAGTCTCTCCAACACTATAGTTGTCTTTTAAGGTGGTCTTCAGGTTGGCTGGGGTGGAGGAGACTTTGCTGTTTACCAGGATTGTGCTGAAATCTAATCCAGTCCTCTAAAACACTTGTAAGCACCTTCTCACTCAACCCAGTGAATGCAATGTGGAATTTTACAAGTGTACTCTCCTTTCTGTCATGAGGAAGCTCACAGATGGAGCCTGGGACACGCCCCTGACCAGGACCTCTGTAGCTCTGCAGGAGCATGAGTGCATCGCTGGCATACATGAGTGAGCATCAGGACAAGGTAGTTGCTTTATCATATGAGCTTAAGTCTCAGAAGTATATCTATACAATGTGGGCCTGGTCCCAACAGAGTCTCTGGGAATCACTGGGATGCTTGTTGGGCAGCACTGGTAGGGCAGCACTGTTGGCTTCACACCTTCTTGGAGGTTTATGTTAATGCAGCGGTAAAATCCAGTCCCAAGAGATAGCTTTTCAAAAAGGGTAAATGGCCAGAGAAGCTGAAATCAGCTCCTTCTGTCTCTGAAAAAAGGTTGAGGCTAACAGTAAAACTTCTTGGTTGCCCTCAAAAGCAAGGGCTGTGTGATGGCTGTATTGTGAAGGGATCGTGCTGACTTTGTCTAGTACATCAGAAAGGGGAGCTTGGGGGTCTTGCTGGTTGGCAGGTATTTGCTCTGCCTGGGGAGCAACAGCAGGTACCCCTCCATGCCGAGAAGCCTGCTAAATGGGTATGGTTTGTTTGCCATGATGTTGATTGAGTCAGGTCAGATGTTCAGCCCTTGTGATAACCGATGTACAGGGTTAGAGTGTGCTGGACAGGGAGCTGCTGTGGGCTGGGGTGGCTCTGCAGGCCTGCGTGGTTGCTTTCACTCTCTCTTCCTGGCTACCAGGACACTGGTGCTGAAGAGTGATGGAAGGCACTCACAGGTCTGAAAAACAACTTTGCAGTTGTCCTTGGAGGCAGCAAAAGGAGCAGCAGTTGTGATTTGGGTGCAAAATGAGTTTCAAATACTGCACCTCTGGGGAAGGAGGAGAGCCCCCCTCAAACATGCTGCTTATGCTCTCCGCTGCTTCGCTGAGTTTCTTTTAGGGGAGCTGAGCATCTCTCACAGGGCTGGAGAGCTGAAGACAACACCCAAAAAGGAGGATGTGGAAGGAGAAGAGAAAGCGCAGCTGTGCTCCTTTCCCCTGAGACCTTCGAGTCATCACTTCAGCATCAAGAGGAGAGGCCAACCGAACCGCTTTCCGGGACAGCGCCATTCCCTGGGGGACACACGCCAGAGCGCTCTGGCATGAGTACAGTCATGGCAGGGAGACCCAGCACACTGCAACCAGCCCCCCAGACCCTGTCTCCTCACTCACTGGGAAAAACTCATCTTCAAGAAGCTGCCTTGAAGCCTTCTCATTTATTTTCTTCTGGCTGCTTATTTATGACTTCTTAACAAGTTTTGAGCTGCAGTGTTTGAATTCCCCCAAGTCCATGTGTTCATTACAAGTCAATACCTTGTTTCTTCTCCAACCATTTTTACCCAGGGGTACGCACTGGGTTTCCATTAGCGAAAGGCTGGTCCCCACAAGGCTTCTACCATAAGTGGAATGCACTGTGTGGAGCAGCTGGGAAGGTGAAAACCTGTGTGAAAACACAGAGTTGCCTCTTCTCAATACTAGGCACATGGAAGGAGCCCAGTGCTCATGAAAACGTCTCAAAAATTTTTTTCCTTGCTTTGAAGCATTCAGATCGCCAAGTGTTGGGCTCGGCTGCATCTTTGCAATGCTACCCCAGTATGACACAGAGATCACAGTGAAAACAAAACAACCTCGCAGAGATATCCATTGCAACAGCCTCTTTGTTGTTCTGGCCCAGGGGCCTCTTCCATGTTACAGGCTATAAGACACAGTACGACGGGTCAAGGCAAGGCTAGAGATCCCAAGAGAAAGAAATGAAAACAAGCTCCTTTAATATAAACTATATGTCGTCTTGTCCATGCCTAATTTACACGCTACATTTTTGACTCCTCTCTGATGAGCGGTGTTTATCTGGCAGGGGACAACTCTAATTAGCAACAAAGGGCAGCATCAGATTTTTCTGTGCCTTGTTTAAATAGTATCTTTTGCTCATGTTTTCCTTTTAAAATGATTGAGCAAATGGCTCAAAAGTGACTGAGGCAAGGCTACAGCACCCTGCTCCCTTTCCACGTGCCTCCCAACTATTTTAAAAGTTTGAGGGAAAATAAAAAGAGTCAAGTAAAACATTTCAACTCACCAATTCAGAAGAGTCAAAGAAAATCCATCTCCAGGAGACAAAAAAGAAGTAAGCTTTCAGCTTCTACTACAGCTGCTGGCTGGCATTTATGAAAAATGTTGGATTATAGTAACACAGACTAATATTTTAATAATATTTAGAATAATCTCTGTTTACACAGAGGTTGTGTGTTACATGAAGGTCAGTTCTATTAAGTCAGTGTCTTTTTCCAGGAATAGAACCCTCTTTGGAAAAACAAGAAAAGTGCAAAAGCTGTTATTTACAGAAGACTGACTAGTTCTAGTACTCAGACCTGGAATGACTGAGGGCTGGAGGGGCAGTGAGCAGGGCAACCATTCCTCAATGCTAAACTTTCTCGTTACCTCCCCATGTCAAAGAAATGCTCTTTTCCCAGCTCATTTCCTCTCTTCACTTCCCTTTGAGCATGCTCTGAAGCTGAGCATCTCACCCCAGGCCAGCTAAACTGGAGGCTTTGTTGGTTTTTGGAAACAATGAGCTGTGTTTGGAGCTGAAGGTACTACTGGCAGCCCTGGCATCTCACCCAGCGGTCACTGCATTTCTGCCAGAGGCAGCTCTCTCCCCTCTCAAACCCCATCCCATGCCCACAGGGGACAACTCTATCCCAGCTCCATGGTCTCTGTCCCCCTGTGCTGGGATGCTCTGGCTCAACATCACTGATGGGAAGGCACAATCTTCCTCCCATGTAGCAGTGGCCCTATTCTCTGTCTGGATCCAATTTTGAGGACCTTGATTCAGTTTTTGCTGACTTCAGGAGCATCCACCACTCCTATTTTTGTGCATTTAAAGCATTGAAAAATGTTTAGCAAGTCATTAACAGTGTCACAGCAGCCAGTGAGCAGGAAGGCCCTCCCATGCTTATGAGGTGGCAAACTAATGACTTGCCACCGTTAAACCAAAGGCCTCACAGCACTGCTCCTCCTGCATCTTCCTTCCCCTGGTGTCCCCTGTGTGGGCTGGAGTCTTGACTTCTTCCAGAACTCCAACCTCCCTTCACCTCCCACAGCCCCCATGGCCATTTGCTTTGCACTGGTCCTGCTGCAGTCCCCACCTCCTGCTCCTCCAGAGCACATTTTGCACATTTAATAGCTTGGGCAAACGCCAGCACTCCTGGACCTGGGGATATGTGTCTTGGAACGTGCACTTCCCAGGTAACGTTCAGCGCCTGTTTCCCACCATATTTCCCAGCCAAGATAGTAAGGCTGGACCAGTGCTGTGAGATGGAGGGATCCTGCCAGCCCAGCTTAGTGGGAGAGGATTCATCTCCCGTGGCTGTGTCAGGTGAAGATGTGTGTCTGAGACTTGGGTGGGGGTGGTGTGACCAAGCAGGAGGGGGCAGGTGATGTGGATGCCCCTGCTCCCGGCATTGCTCCCTCGCTCCCATACAGCCATGTCCCCACCACCTAGTGCTTGGGCCAGCTCTCCTCCACAGCTCTCTTGGGGCTCGCAGGCATTATCATTAGTTTGACTTTTTAAATTTTTATTTAAGCTTCCACCATAAAGTGAGGACTGTACCTTAGTCGGCTCAGCTGAGGTTTTCCTAGTGCAAGGCAAAGAGGTTGGGTGTCTGAGTGGTGGCTCACAAGCATACATGGGTGTTTGAGACTGTATTGGGTTTGTGTGGCAAAGTTTTGGGAGCAGAGGGGCTACTGGGGTGGGTGCTGTGAGAAGCTGCTAGAAGCTTCCCCCATGTCTGTCAGGGCCAATGCCAGCCGGCTCCAAGATGGACCCACCATGGGCCAAGGCCGAGCCCATCAGTGACGGTGGTAGCACCTCTGGGATAACGTATTTAAGAAGGGGGAAACAACTGCTGTGGAACAGCAGCTGGAAGAGAGGAGTGAGAATATGTGAGAGGAACACCCCTGCAGCCCCCCAGGTGAGTGCAGGAGGAGGGGCAGGAGGTGCTCCAGGCCCAGAGCAGAGGTTCCCCTGCAGCCCATGGGGCAGCCCATGGGGAGGCAGCTGTGCCCGGCACCCATGGAGCTCCACGGGGGAGCAGAGACCCACCTGCAGCCCGGGGAGGAGCCCACACCGGAGCAGGTGGGTGCCCGGAGGAGGCTGTGACCCCGTGGGGAGCCCACGCTGGAGCAGGCTCCTGGCAGGACCTGTGGCCCCGTGGGGAGAGGAGCCCACGCTGGAGCAGTGTGTTACTGCAGGCCTGCAGCCCATGGAAGGGACCCACGCTGGAGCAGTTTGTGAAGAGCTACAGCCTGTGGAAGTGACTCACATTGGAGAAGTTTGTGGAGGACTGTCCCCTGTGAGAGGGAGCCCCCGCTGCAGCAGGGGAAGAGTGTGAGGAGTCCTCCCCTTAGGGAGGAAGGAGTGGCGGAGACAACATGTGATGACCTGACTGCAACTGGCATTCCCCATCCCCCTGTGCCGCTCGGGGGGCAGGAGGTGGAGAAATCAGGAGTATGAGCATGGGAAGAAGGGAGGAGTGGGGGAAAGTATTTGAAGAGTAGTTTTTATTTCTCATTATCCTACTTGGATGGGATTGTGATTAATTTTTTCCCCAAGTTGAGCCTGATTTGCCTGTGATGGTAATTGATGAGTGATCTCTCCCTGTCCTTATTGATCCACAAACCTTTTGTTGCATTTTTCTCTCCCCTGTCCATCTGAGCAGGGAAGTGACAGAGCAGCTTTGGTGGGCACCAAGCATCCATCCAGGGCCAACTCATCGCAGAGAGGATGAAATCTGCTGGGATAGCGCTGGAGGAGCACGCAGGGCAGCAGGAGCCAGGCTGTGCTGATCTGGTCCCATGCCTTTTGTACATGGTCCCTGGAGCGTGCCCCAAGCTGCGCTGTGGTTTCACCCTGGGCAGACCTGGCTGGAGCTCGCTGCACCACAGAGAGACAACAGGCAAATAATTCTGTGTTGTGGGCAACTGGGGGGTTCAGCATTTGAGCTTTCCTCCTGACCCAATTTTTGTGGGGGGTGTAACACCCCAGGTGGGGCTGTTTCAGTGTTTGCACCCAGCTGGTGGTTAGGCATCTGCCTGCTCCTTCAATGCAGAGGTTCCTGCTACATCTGGCATGGAGGGCTTGGTGGGACAAGGCCCCCCAGGCTGTGCCTGGCATGCAGAGGTGGGGAGACACCAGGGGGTGTTGTGGCTGAGAGGGAAAAGGAGAGTCCCAAACCTGGGACCTCTCCAGGGCCCTCCGACTCCTCTGCATGGATTATTTTTACGGCTCTGTGGATGAAAAAATAAAAGGTTTGTGATTTATTCACAGCCTAAGACAAGCTCAAGGACTGATCTCGAGCTCCCTGGTGAGCTGGGGAGGTGCTTTGGGCCTGTCTCAAGGACAGCAAGTAAATCCACTTTAGTGGTGGGCGTGCTAGCAGGAGCCAGAATCCATTTTGTACCTCCAAGGGGACAGCATGGATTTAAGGGTTGGGCTCTGAGCACCTCCCTCCCTGGGGATGGCAGGCAGCTGCCCATTCAGGGTGCTGTAGGGGTAGGTCCTTTTGCCTTGGGGAAGTGCTCAGATCCTTGGGTGAATTTTTGCTGTGGAAATGTTGCATATCATGACACATTTACAGCTCCTTTTTCAGTTCTGCTCTGCCAGACAGCAGATTGCATTGCCATGTTGCCTATAGCAACATCTCCTAGCTGAAAATACACGAGCTGTGACAAATGGATAGGTTTGCCGGTGGATATGTAAGAAGGTTGATATTATTACCATTATTATTGCTATTACTGTTATTACTGCCACTATTATTTATAGCTTTGGGGGCCTTGCAGCAACTATTTTTGGTTAAGGATGCAGCGGTGTGCAATTCAAAAGCAGCATCACCCAGACAGCACCTCCACAAGTGTTAGGGCACAGCAGCCTGGGGCAAAGGAACCGAGGTCACAGCAGATCTGATTCTCTTCTCTTGCTTAAACAACTGCTTTTCTTGGCAGGGATCTGGTGGGAAGAGGCCCACAGCATCAGTATGGAATCCTTTTTCCTGGGAAAAACTATATATGTGTCAGGGTGTCGGGGGCAGTTGGATAGTGGAGCGTGTCACCAGCGCTCAGTCTGTGTGATGTTCTGCCGGTCTCTGGGGATGGTGCTGCTCTGCGAGGTTCCTGCTCGCCAGCTCATGAACGTTGCTGCATGATGTGCAAGTCAGAGGTTTTTGGCAGAAAGTGCCCTTGGGTGGGCTGAGCTGTGCAGAAGTGACTCATGGCTTTGGAGGCCTTGGTTTCTGGGGGATCCCGTTTGATTTATTTCACTATATTCTTGGTTTTCATTGCTATTCTGTGTTTCGGGGAGCTTGTCAAAGCCTGTGGCTCAGTGCTCCAAGTCTGTGGTGGGAGAGGTGCCTTCTTGTGGGTTCTGCCACCAGGTGAGCTGGTAAATAATAATTAACAATTAATAATTTGTTTCAGAAGAAGTTATTTTTTTGAGGAAGAGTACCAGTGATTGACAGGGTGGACTTTCACCTCATAAACATTATTTTTTGATCATTTTCCTTGCTGGCCTTTTAAGCAATTTATTTTGCTTTCTGAGGCGGAGGCTACTCATGATTAAAAGAAAGGTGTGGCTCGTGTCTGTCCCTCTCCCCTCCCAGATGCTCAGCAGGCTTGGGCTTCCCAAGGTGGGGTCATAAATCGTTGCATCAATCCACAGTTTTCCTGGGATTTCTGGTTTGCAGCACATTTTGCCCAAATCCCCTCAGAGCCTTCTGGAAGGAGTCTGGGAAAGCAACCAAATCCTCAGGGCACCATCTACTTCACCACCCTGGGATCTGTTGACCACTGGAGCAGTGTGCACCCAAGGAGGATGGAGGCAGGCACCCCGATCCCCAAGGTGTGCTTTTTCAACACATTCTCACTTCAAGGTAGGGAGGAAACATTTAAACAGCCTTTTGGTGGTTTCCATCTGTTTGGGGCTGGTTTCCATCATGCCAGCTCCCCACTGTGGATTGGTGCTGGGTCATTCGCTGCCAGGTCCCCTCCTGAGCCCAGGGATGTACTGGCCAGGATGGTCCCAGGAGGGAACCAGGGTATTTTCATTTGGAAATATGGTGAGAAAACATGCTCCCATGGTGTTTTATATAAGAGCAGCAAATCCCAGAGATTTCTCCTTACTCTTTCTCATAGAAATGACATGAGGGGATGCTCCTGACAGCTTCTCTCCAAGGGCTTCACAGTGAGCAGCAGCATCAGGGAGGCACTCCTGTTACCAGGCTTCCCCTGGGCTGAGCTGAACTGAGCACTGCGTGGTCCAAGTGTGGCGCAGCCCCTGATGTCACCGTGACAGCTTGGGAAGCCCAGCAGACACCTTGGGTGCTGGTGCACTGCAAGGTGGTAGCTGGGGGTATGCCTCAAGCCCTTGTGATCTCAGATTTCATGCACGACTTGGAGGAAGCCATTAAGCATCTCTGGGCTTTGGTTCCTGCTATGTAACTCAAACGTGGATGTGCTGTGTTTTCCCCTTTCTGTGCTGTCTCCTCTGAATGGAGGAGGCCGATATTAAGTGCTTGACACTTGCGTGAGGATACTTGGGTTTTCCAGGGCACCGTCGTGCTGATGGCTCAGCATCATCAGCTCTCTCTAGCATCTGAAACTGTTATGTGTGCATATATATGTCTCTATATATTTCTCTGCCTGTCTGCTGGGGGACATTGCCATCATCCATGAATTCAGGCTTTTTGCCCTATTTAATTTCATCCCATTTCTACTACTACACTCCACAGGATCGTTCAGTTCCCCCGCAATGATATGCACATCCTTTTTTTTTTTCTTAGATGAAAACTATGACATATTTACATTACCACATATTATTTTTTGTGCCACTGATGTTGCCAGAAATACTAAATGAGCCCCAAGACTGAAATTTAAGTATCTTCAGGAATTACCTCCCTTGTAGCGTGAGAAAACCCTTACTGAGACAGAGCACTGGGAACCCCCTTAGTCTGTTTGCTACCTGTCTTACTGATTCCTCCCACCAGGTATTGTCTTCTCCATTTTAACTAACAATTTCACATGGTCTGGCAAGATGTGACTGAATACTTCTCTTTTACCTAGAAAATCAGTTATTCAGGAAAGCTTATAGAATTCTCTGGCAAGAATTTTGTTTGGCAAGGGTACCATAGGCAAGCCGAGCTGCAGTTGTGCAGGGTAACTTTCTTGCCTTTCTTGAATTACTATTTTCCAGCACCACTTCTGAACTGCCATAGATTAATTTCAAATACTTGCTGCTGAACTTGCAATTTCATGGCCATTTTTTCCCTGACTCTGGGATGGAGCTGGTCCAGTTCCTCCAATTTGCATGCATCCGGCTCTTTGAGATTCCCATCCCCCTTAGATGTCGTCATTTCCATATCCTGATGTCCATCATCCATCTTCAGTTTGGTCTGAGATTCAGCATCCTCTTTCTTCCCAAAGCCTGACACCAAAGAGCCACCTCGTTTGAGGGATGTAGTTTGGTATCTTTAGACTCTGTCATACCTTGGGCATGCAGAAGCCACATTTCTTTCTTCTTTTCTCATTTATAACTCACAAGCATCTTGCTAGTTGTTTTAATTTCCTCTGCAAGATCTAACACAGCTTGACTTTGGTAATTCTCATGTTACCCCTGCAGTGCCTGACCTTTAACATAAAACTCTCTTTGCTGGTTAATCCCCTTTTTCCATCCATTCCAGGCTTGTGGTTATTCCTAATGTTCTTTTTGTAGTAATTCTTCATCCAGCTAAGGCTTTGGCCTTTCCCCTGAGAAATTTTCTCTTTTGCCTGGGATTGCATTCCAAATGATTGTAAGTTCAGTTGATTTCCCTGATTAGTTTCCTTAATTTCTCAAAATTCCCCATCTAAAAAAGTTAACAGCAAGATAACTTCTTTTTAATATACATTGAAATACCATAAGAGCATTCAATCCAAGATAGTTTCTATAACAAATTCCTTTACAATGTCATTACTTCTTATCAGACCAAAGTGAATAATGACACTTCAGTAAAGAAACCAGACTTTTGTGTCTAGGAGTAGCTGCATCTCATCATTACTAAGCAGCATGATGGAAACTTAGAAGTCTTCTTTAAAGACACCACTCCCATGCTTGACAGTATCAGCCCTGTGGCAACAGCACAGAAATCCCTGTCCAAATCCACATCTGATCCTAATGATCTAGAAGAAAGTGTGAGAACTACCCTCATATGGCCTTTTGATGCTTCTGTCCCTTTCCAGTCACTGCTGACACCTCCTAGACACTTCCTAGCCAAAGTTCCAAAGGATGTGATTCCCCTCTCCCAGGTTAGTGCTCTTATTAGACCATGTTTCTGTGGATCACTATGAGATCCGCTTACTCCTCTCCATCCCTGCTGCTGAGTCTGGGTCCTGTTCATTGGTTCCCACACAGTTCCCCAGCCTGACCCAACTATTTGCCTGATCTTCTGCAGACTCACCCTGGGAGCTGCCACAAGAAACAGTTGGTTTGCTTGATATAAAGTCAAGCCCTTGGAAAATTATTAACTTTCCCTTTCCTTCACCTGGTCTCAGTCAAATCTAAGCTCATTAGACTTCACTTTACCTTAGGTACCTAATTAAGGTGTCACTTGGAAGTGCCTGTAGGTACTTGGTTAGAAATGAAGCCCCATCATCAACCTCAAGGGCAAGGGTGACTCCAATCTAGATTCTCTTTCCACTCATCTTCTGGCTTCCTTCTCTTTGTTGCTGTCACCTTGTGAAGCTTTAATCCTCCTAAACTACAGGAACAGTCATGTTTTAGGAGCTTTGAGACATGTAGATCTTGGAAGTCTGAGTTCTTTGGGACTTTGGTACAAATTGAGAACAGTCAGTGTTAGGTTCATGGTTGGACTAGATGATCTTTAAGGTCTTTTCCAACCTAGATGATTCTGTGAAATGGGATGTCAGATAGCTACTCCACTGCTGTGACAAGTTAGTATCTGCTGGTAATTTAGGAGAGGAACTCTACATGTTATCGGCCTCTTTCCAGTGGTTTTCAGCACCATGACTGCAAAGCTTGATAAATGACAGAAGTATCCTGAACCATTTCATCCTCTTCTGTGTTGCTTTAGTGCTGTCCAAGGACCTAGACCTGCTTCTTTTCTGTTGGCTTGCTGGAGGTAAGTTCAGGTCGTTAGACCATCTCTGTCCTGTGTCTTAAAACCTTCAGGATCGTGTTTGGCCTCCACTGTATCAGGGCTGACTCCTCTGACCTTTTTCCCAAACAAATGGTTCTCTTTACAGCTAAGGGGCACACCACTAACTTGGGGTTAGTTAATGTTACTATGACTGAGAACAATTTGCTTCATTGGTCTGGAAGGAAATGTTTAGGAGAGACTGGAGGGGGTCCAGCAGGACAGGTTTCACAAGCACAAGGGGGAATGCTCACCCCAGCAATGTCCCACGCTACCCAGCAAATGCTGCGTGGTCATACGTGTCCCTTTCAATGCTCCCTCTTTCTATGATGGTCTGCTAAGGAAAACCTTTGCTGCATACAGCATCCAACGGGATAGTCCCCACAAATGCATTTGGGGATGGGTGGAGATGTTATGGTGCTTCCGTGATGGTCATGCAGGCTGGCACAGGGAACACACGGAGCTGGTGGGGTGAGGAGGAGATTGCCAAGGGGATTCCTGGATGCTGGTCAGTGCCAGAGCAACCCTGGGACTGTTATGCCCTTCCCTGTCACTGCTGCTGGGATCCGGAGGGTCGAGCCATGGGTCATGATTTTTGCACATGACGATAACACAGCACTGATGAGAGGCTCTGGGACCCCAGGGCAGATCCCACAGACAGATGCCTGCTGCAGGATGGCACTGGAGCTGCTCCTAGGGCAGGTCCCAAAGTGGAATTCCCGTCCCAGGTGACCTGGAGGTGAGTCTGTGAGTCCAAAACCATCTCTTCTACTTAGAACTTCAAGTGCATTTTTCACATGGGAAAAATCTTGTTGCTGGTGAAGGATCTGAGGAGAAGGCTGATGTGTGCCGTGTGAAGGCTGCCAAGTGCTGGGAAATGTTTGCTCTAAAGAGGTGTATGAAATTCCTCTCTAAAACTGAAATTAACCTGGTCTGCAGTAGCTGTTTTAGGTCTGAACAGGTCAACTGGGTGATGAGGCTTACACACTCAGAGGCTATAATAAAATTAAAAGTTTTCAGATGCAGCGCAGTTCTTGTGAGTGCATCACCCTGTTTTCTTCATGCAAACTCAAACCCTGTACTGAGGTTGAAATTTTTATCTGAAAAGACCTAAGTTTGATCTGGCTGGCCACAGCCGGTGGTCACAGGGGCAAAACAGATAATTTTCTACTTGCATGGACGCACAGCACATTCTGGAATTAAATTCTTCACCTTCAAACCTGTGGTTGCCACCTGTGGTGAAAAAATCTTTTATTCATTTTCCCTGTGATGATCTGAATTTCTTATTATTACTCATTTCCTTTTTCCCTGTGATGAACTAAATTTCTTTATTCTTATAAAAGACTGTATTTAGTCTTTTATTCTTATTTGTATGTTTTTTCTTATTTTCTTGTTCATATTCTTATTTCTCTTCCTCTACTATTGCTATTACTACTATTACTACCATTACCATATTATTATTACATCATGATCACCGTTACGGGCTGGAGCCAGCCTTTGCACCAATATTCAGCCATGCTGTGTGCCACACAAACACAAAACATCTGCGCTCCCCGTGCCAGAGCCTCCCCAGTTTAAGAGCTAGGGCAGAGCAGGCAGGACGGCAGCCGGGGCGGGCGACACACGGACAGAGCCCTTGCTGCCGGCTGGCTTTGCCCAGGGCTCAGCATGTGGCTACTGGAGACCAGCGCTAGGGAGCTGTTGATGGTGGATGGGGACAGGGACAGGGAGGCTGGTGGTACAGCCCGAGCCAGGGTCAGGTGAGGCTGCAGGGCCCTGTGAGCAGGAGAAGAGCCAGCACTCACAGCCATCTGGGTAACACGATAAGGAGCTCATGGCATCTGAAAATAAAGGCTCATCCATCTAAAAAAAGCCCTGTGGTGGGGGTGAGGCATTATTTAACACCTAAGTGAAAGGGCTCTTACTTCTGCACCAGATTAAGGCTTGGGGAAATTGTACAATTTCCTTTTAACTGCAGAGGTGCACCGAGCTGGTAGCAAATAATAATAATAATGATTCTAATAATGATACTAATATTTGCAGCTTGAGACAGTGTTTTTGGGCCACCACGCACGGCCCCAGTGTGCAAGGCACTGTACAAACACCTAAATGAGGTCAGCCCCTTCCTCCCAGCTCTTCAGTCTTAAAACTAAACAGGGAAGCACAGGGAAACGGTGGCACGCGAGGACCTGAACGCCTGGGCTTTCCTCACCTGTTTCCAGCAGGGTTGAGTCAGAAAAAGACATGGAAGGCACCAGAGTGAGAGGGATGGAGCAGAACAGTGAGCACTTGCTTCCTCCCAGCAGGATTTCTTCTTCTTGGATTGATGATGTCCCAGAGTGGGGACTGGGAGGGGGATGTTGGCTGCTATCACAGTCCCCTGTCCTCGCCCCGAGCCCAGCTGTCCTGTGAGAAGCTTTGCATGCCTGGAGGGTCACCAGCTGCCCACCCAGCTTCTGCAGGGGCCCAAGGGTGCTCCCAGGGCACAGAGGCATCACGGAAGCCATGAACGGGGACTCAGAGGCCACCAAGCATCTAGAGAAGTCACCATGATGGCCAGGCATGGGTATGACCTCCTAGGAGAGGTGGTGACACTGCCATTTCCTAACTTTTAGCTTGTTGATAGCTCCATCACTGCCTCTTCCAGTGGTACCCAAGAAAACACAAGCTCCCACCCAGCACTGAGCTTTTCTGCAGGTCCTCAGGCCCCATACAATGGGGAGCCAGTGTGAACCTGTGTCTCATCTCATTGCTGCCCTGCTTTGTGTCAAAGCAGAGGGCGCTGGCAAAGGAGCAAGGTCCAGGCTGCGGCAGGGCCACACAGGGTTAGTCCGGAAAGTATGCGCGCTGATATTTTATTCATCTAAAGCTGAAGTGGTCGGTATGAAAGAAAATAGCTTGTGGTCTTTCATACCTCGAGTCAATGAATTCCTGGGCCTTTTATAGCTCAGGAATGCTGGGCACTCTCGGTTGGTTTTACAAGGCTGTGAAGCTGTGGCTTAAGGTCTGGATGAACATTAATCACATGGGGGATGATGACAGCTGCTCGTGTTTTACCCAGCTTTCAGGCAGGTATTGCACTTCTGCACATTGCACCCTGTTTTCCCCAGTCGCTTTGGTCTGCAGAGCAGAGGGGTTACTACCCTCAGGCTTGTGGGACCACTGGTCCACCAATTTTAGTATGGGGATTCAAGGGGTGGGTCTATGCCCAGCACATTTGTGCAGTGCCAGCACAGAAGTGCCAGCTTTCTCCCTAAGCTGCTGTTTGAACACCACTCTTGCACCATGGCGGCGAGGAGGAGTGTTTCCCGAATTTCCATGGTTTCTGTAAATAAGAGCTACAGACCTGTAAGACGATGGGGTTTGGGGCCCACGTGCAGTTGGTGTCTCAAGCCCCCACCACTGCAGGCTGACGGCCAGGAAGGGCAGCCCAGCACAGACCCCACCAGGTGGCTCTCCCACTCCCATGCTGTCCCACAGCTCACCTGCCATAGGGTACCCAAAAACCTGACTGAGGGTGGTCCAGGATGCTCAGACCCAGCCTGGCTTGTTGGGTTGCACCCAGAGCCCAGGCTGGAGATCCCGATGACAAGCAGACACATGGCAACATCCTTCACCTTGCAGATGTTTCACTGCAGCATGCTGTTAGTCCAGACCCAGGAGGTATTTAATATGAGAAATCACAGCTTTTCCCCAAGAATGCACCTCACCGCTGTTTGTACATTTGCTCATCTGCAACGTAGGGAGGAGAGAGCCCTGAATATGGTAACAAACCAGAGCAGAAGAGACGTCGCAGCTGTATAGTGTGCTGAATCCAAATGAATCCTGAAAAGGTCTCATCACTTTGGGTGGGACTTGTGATTTCTGAATGCTTCCAAATGGCAATTTTGTTAATATTTTTAGCTCTTCTGAGGTCTCTCCCTATATGTGGCAAGTAAGGAGACTACTGCCCAGCACTTACTTTTGGGAGCATGCAGTAACCAGGGCTTTTAACATTTAAACAAATTCACTCTGAAGTTTGCTTCTTTGCACATTTTTTTCCTGTTGTTAATATGCAATGTGTACTTAACCTGGAGACAGTGTTACAGTGATGTTCTCGTTTTTTGGCTGGAGCATCTGTGGTGAAGACATAACCCATAAATGGGATAAACCCCCTCCTTGTTGTACCTGCACACAGCTGGCCACGAGGCTTTTCCCACCTTATTACTGCTTTGGCCTCTGTTAGTTTCTTGAAAATCCGAGCTAAGCCCCAGATTTTACTGTCAAAAGAAAGTTTAAAAGCCACAATCTCAGCAATTACTAAATTTTTTTCTTCTTGGTATTAAAGCACCAGGGCACTACAAATACTTCCAGCTGCTGTGTTGTGAAGATGGAGTAATCAGATGGGTCAGGCTGACCTGTGCTCACACAGGGAACACGAGGTGCTGGGATGTGGGTGAAGCAAACCACTGCTCAAGTTTCTGCAAAACTCCTGGATCTTTGCTGACACACTCCTGCCCAGGGCAGGTTGTTTTTTTAATGTGTGTGAGGATTTGGGAAATGGAGGTTGGCACAGGAGGAAGAGAACCCATAGGACAGATGCCCTTAGTGGCTTTCATGCTTTTCATGCCTGCAGCTCCCTGGGACCTGATTCAGGAATTTTCTAACAGACACTTTCAAGAGCATGTGAGCAAACCTCCCTTACGCAAAGCCAGACACTTGGGTAACTTTTGCTCCCCTCCCCCCATTTATTTCAGTTGCATAAGCAAACATACAGGCAGTATTTCCACCAGGCCTGAGCATTCCCCTTGATGCACAGCAGCTTGAAATGGGATCTGATCAATTTATTCCTTACTGAGGACATTGTAGTAATTCAAGAATATCTAGATCTACAAGGTATTTAGCTACCTCACTCACACTGATCCAACACTTGTCAAATAAAGAAGCCCCAGACCCTCAAGAACAAGAAAACCCCCAGCCAATGGGAGTGCTACGTGAGAACGTAGGACTAAAGGATCTTCACCAAAGTGTCTCACTAAGTTTCCACCCTCACTTCCTTCAGATGAAGATGATCTCGCTAAAATCCTGCTCTTCTTGCTTGTTAAAGCTCTCAGTTCAATCCTCTGCTTTGCAGACCCACTGATTCATGTCCACATACACCTATCAGTGGCACCTGCTGTGGGGCCTTTCATAACAGCTACGAAAAACAGAGAATGCAACTTTAAAGTCCCCGAGCTATCACTTCTTAGTTTTAGCACGTTGTGTACAAAGCTTAGAGAATTGTCCAAAAAGTCCTTTCTTCTTGGGGACTGAATATATTCACACTGGAAGAGTGAGAAAATAAACATGTTTATGCATTTATTATTATATACAATATTAAGGCACAAGTTTAAACAGCAAAGAATAAGAAATCTTTGGCTGACCAACAATATCAATATTTGCTGTGGGTGACACATAACGTTCTTCATTTTCACCCCTATGTACAAATAACCCTCCAGCTGTACAACACTGTACACCAACTTCTCTATACAACCAACGACAATAAAAAACAACAGTATTTTACAACTAGTTACCAACGTCACCTGGAATGGCTACAGCACAGTTTAGTTTCCCAAAACACAAAACAGTTTGAAGAACTGGGAAACCACCACAAATGGAGTCACACCGCTCTGCTGAGAGGGCTGATATATGGCAGTAGTACTCCACGCAAGTCCTGCTAGTGCTCAGGCTGGGGGGAGACCCGCTGGTCCTCCAGACCTTCCCTCCAGGAAATCCAGCATCTCTTAGAGTTCAACACAATTGAGGAAAATGAACCTTTGGGTTTATTTGAGCTGTCGCTTACAGCAAGAGTTGCTTACACTATAATCTCTAACGAACATTTTCCTGTATGTGACCATGAATCTGCGGTAGCATCAATTGTAAACACACTTTTGGATACCAGAAACCAGAGGGACTGCAGTCTCCATGAGGAGGAGGAGGGCTGTACTCTAGCTGACTTGGAAAAGCTTAGCTGAACCACTACCAACCATAACTGAAAGCCACATCACGCACATTGATCCAACACTGTTTCTGCTGAACGCCCAGCTGTCTATCTGTACACACACAATTACATCAAAAGAAATAATACAGCTGGTAATAAAATATTCAGGGACTTCCAAGCACCTGTGTATCCTTATTTGTTGGAGAAAAATGATGAAATAAAATGAAATGAAATATTCACCATCATTTTACTTGTATTCCCTTGCTCTGTCTTCATCCTGGCCCATTCCTACCACAGACACGTGAGGAAGGGCCACATAGGTGGGTCAGCACAGATGCCACACATGGGCCTGGCTTTTATGCAAACACTTACAACATTTAAATTAACTTTAGAGAAGAAAATATTTTACAAGGCATATATTAAGCTGTGTAACATCTTCCAAGGGTTTTACACATTTGGTTTCACAATGCAAAGCTGCTAATACTCAAAACACACAGTTTGCTTGCCCGCACAACCTACCTACCACTACTTTGTTTAACAAGTGCAAAAATCAGAAAGAGGGCAATGCTGACATATGTCTAATTCTATGTACACGCAAAAATAAGTGCATAGATTTAACATAGCAATTCTGATTTTTTTAAAAAAGGTATCCATCAGGCAGTATTAAGCACAAGGCTCTGGCCCCTGAAGGCTTTGAGGTTGCAAGGACTTCAGTTTTCAGCAAAAGCAAAGTTTAAAGTGGCTGGTATTTTCACAATCAAGGGCTCCAATTCGATACCTACAGGAAAGGGTGGCCTTGAACCAGCCCACGATTACTTCCAGCACCCATCATCACTTCTGCACTCTAGGCAGCTTCACATAAAATCCCATCACCCTTTTTCCCAATGCCAAATTCTTCTTAATGTAATTACGGTGCACCACAAGGTTTAGGAACTGCAAATCCAACACAAAGATACTTCTCAGAGGAAAATTCCCCCACCAGCATGTGCAATGCACGAAGCAAATGGTATGCCACGATTAACACAGCTGGTGAGTTGGCTGTCTTACAGGTAGTCACCACCTCTTACAGAAATCTGGGACTAAGCTGAAAATTAGAAATGTTCCATCCTGGGTAAAACCAGGTGAAAAGAAGGTGCAACTCAGCACAGAAAACAGAAGATGCTCATGTACTGCTTTGCAGTTAAACCCTTCCCAGCCTGATCCTACACCTCTTAATGCCCAGTCCCACGTCAGCTTGAGCTGCAGATTTGTATGCTCAAGGAAGGTAGGATTTGGCTGCAGGTATTGAAAATAAGGCAAAATCCTGTTCTTACCACAAACACACTTCCACTACTGTGAACCAGTGCATGGTAAGAAGCATCTTCTGCTCTCACATGCAAACCCACCTTAACTCCACTAAAAACGCACCCACGGTCCACAGCCCTTCGGGGAGCTGCCAGGAGCCTCCCCCCACTTTCCCTCCTGAAACTTTCCCACCATTACAAAAGGATTGCTTCAGCGTCTTCCCCCTTCTACATTCATCCTCCATAAGAATTCCAGCCAACAACTGTTCCTACCAAAAAAAGAAGTCTCAGCAAGCTCTGAGGTTGCAAGACATGAATATTTGAACTGTAAATCCAGCTCCAAGAGCAACACTTGTCCAGCCAGGAAAGAGGCACCTGACCTGCCTGCCCAGGAAAACCACACCACACCACTTCAAACAAATACTTACAAGAACCTGCTGTGTACACCTATGGACCAATTATTCACTGAGATTAAGCAGTGAATACTTTTGAGAAATGAATTGATACTGAGGAAGATGCAAGTTTCTCCTGGGTTATTCAGAAACTCCCTCTGGCCTCAAAAGAGCCGAGATTTAGCTGCCTGTCCTGGCTGCAGGGAGGCAGGAAAACAGAGCAGCAGTGTGCACCCGGTCTGTAACTTTGCTACCTTCTCTTTACACCAGAAAATGCAGTTTCCTTTTCCCTCGACGATCCCCTTCTCATGCCACCTTCCATTTTTAACGTGCCTTTCTGCTCAGAAAACCCCAGATGTTCATTTCATCGCTCCTCTTCAGCACTCAACTTCTCGCCTGGTCCAAAGTCTCAACATATCAGATTCAAGCTTCATTTTGGGCACAAACTTCATCTTTCTTAAAACTCTCAGGGTTAGTTTTTAAGGTTGGCACACCGAGGGCCATCTTGGACCTGGCTGTACACACACAACACCCCAGAGTTTCCGTCCTCTGCTCAGATGAGGACTTCCATCATGTCTGTATCTGGAAACTCAGGCTTGTGGAGCAAGCTGCTCACTCTGCCTTTGCTGTCGGGTGGCTTCCCGTGGCTGGAGTTCTCTGCAATGGAAATAAGGGAAAATTGGTCTCAGCTCAAACTCAACAGCAAATTGTCTGAAGGAAATATAAACGCTTTTTTGGGGGGTGATGGTGGGGAATGCCTTAATTGTATGTCACAGAATCATCTAGGTTGGAAAGGACCTTGAAGATCATCTAGTCCAACTGTTCACCTAGCACTGACAATTCCCAACTACAGCATATCCTGTATGTCCTACATACTATGTACAGCATATCAGTATGTATGTCCTACATACTGAAAGCAAGATTTGATCAGGAGGCTGGGAAGCTGTAATGCTGAACTCCCTGCACAATGCCAGCTGGTGTGTCGGTGTGCACAGACCCCAAGGGCAGGCACACAGTATTTAAGAGATACAGACCAAAGGACCTCTTTAGCTGCGTCCCTAGAGAGAAACAGGCATTTATGAAAGGTCTACATCACTTTACCAAATTACTACTTGTCATCTGATCCACAGTAGCTCTCCACATGTATATTCTTATTCTGCTTCACAAACAAAATTCAGGAGTTCAAAACATCATGACGGCAGTACACAAACAATCAGGCAGACGGTTTAATCTAAAATATATTACTTTGCCAGTGGGATGGACTAAGAGTATATATATATGGCCAACTGTCATAATGTATGATAGAGCTTGTTAGGTGTTTGTCACCATAGTTCTCAACAGTCACATTCAGGGAGGGAGGACTCTGATTTCTTACAAGCAGGAAAAGCTTGAAAGGCTATTTTAAGAGTACTTGCAAATAAAGTCTAATCTGGATTGCCCGAAACACAGTATTCCAGAATTTCAAGGAACTGGGTGAAATTCAGCCCTATTAATGATACATGCATGTTTTTAGACAGAAGGCTTGCTTTTGAGATGAGATGAATGTGTAATAAACAGGCTTTTTCAAAATAATGTGTGTAAAATAAATGTCTCCCTTGCTAGGGCTGCAAATCAGCTGTTTCCACCTTTCAAAAACAATTAAAATCGTACTTCTTTACCCTCTCCTCCCCCCACAATCTCCACTTCCTTTGGTTTCTCTATTTCCCCCCAGGTTTTCATTAAAATTTAGGGAGAAAATGGTGCTTTCACTATCCATGGCTCAAACTAAAAAAAAAGAGAAGGATCTGAGTATCTGAGCAGGTGTAGAATGTTTTCAAGGTGTGAAACTCTGTAATTTTATCTTTGGCAGCATGAATAATTGCATTTGTTGGGAACTCTGCCTGCCACAGGCAAGAAGAGCTTTACAGAAGCTGCTGAACACAAAGCTCTTCAAAGCTGGACCAGGCAGCCTTGGAAAGTTCTCCCCCTTGATTTTAGTTCCACCTTACAAACTGTGAAGGCATCACCCCCTACTCCATCAATACTGGGGTGTCTCTGGGGGTCCATTGACAGCCCTGGGGGTGCTGGCATTTCACCCTGACATGGGGATCTGGCAAAGCTCACCCAGTTTCTCACCAGCCACTCGTGTCGCCGGGGGCCGTGGGGCTGGGCTGTGTGACGGGGTGGTGCCCAGCCGCCCACGGCCGGGGAAGGAGGCAGCAGCAGGCCAGAAGAGCTCAGCGCTTTTGTCCGTCTGGGTGCTGCTGTCTTTGCTGCCCGTCTTGGCGTGGGAGGCTGCCGGCACTGTGACGGGCATGCAGGACAAGGAGGGCAGCGGAGGGGGCAGCGAGGGGCCCGATGCGTGGTCGTGGTGCTCCTTCCCCAAGAGCAGCCCTGGAAACACATAGAGGTCAGTCACATCCTGACTCGAGTGCAAGTGCTGTTCCCACATCCCACCCCTGAGCTACAAGGTGCTGGTCTAGATATGTCTCCAGTCCTTTAGCTTGGCTTAGCTGTTCCCCTTGATGCTGCCTGTTAGCTCTTCCCCTGACATCCATATAGTACTTCCCTACAAAACAGCCTTTTGTGAGCAGCTGCCCCTTTCTGCATCCCCTTCTACACGCACATCCCAGTGGTACCTACCCCGGGCACAGCCTTGCACCTACACCTCCACACCCTCTTTTCTATGTGGCCCCAAAACACAGGCAGTCCTGCACTCATTTTCCCCTTTAGCTGCCACATCACATCACATCACATACTCCTATGCAAAGGGATGCTCGCTCTCTTGATTAACCAGGCCTTTTTTCTAGCTCGAATTTGTTACCTACTCCCACAAAGTTGCAATCTTCTGCTTGTGTCTGGGAGGATTTCCCCCAACTATGGCTCTCCATAATCAGTGCAGAACAATTTAATATGATTAAAAATATAACTAAGATACAATGCAAGGTTAAAAAAAATATTAATTCTTGACTTCAGCACAAGGAAACATGTTCTGCCCATAGAAAGTGCTCTGGAAATGAGCTGTAGGGGCAATGTGTGCTGTGGCTGAGGCACTTTTGCTAAGCTCAAGCAGAAGGATTAGGACAATGTGATGGATGAGCCAAAGATTAACCAAAAACTGAGCTCACCGATGCTTCCCTTCCAGATCTTCTCTTCCTTCTTCTCCTCAGCTATCTGGTTGCTGGTGAGCGAGGTCTGGCGTGAATGCACACCCGTAGCAGCAGCGATGGAGGGGACAGACCGAGCCGGTCGCAGGCTGGTGCTGTCAACTTTCCCAGGGTCCTTCCGTGACCGTTGCTGAAGGACCTTGATCATGGCATCCTTCTCAATTATTTTGGCATGGAGATTCTTTATTCTGCCAAAATATAAATGCTCTGCTTACAGGAGTGTAAAAAGAATTTATATGGGCAGCAGGATGGGTCCCCAGATATGTGCCCTGCTGCTCTATCCCCTCTAGTTTTGAGTGACTTGGACAAGACTGCTGCTACCAGTTCCTGTGAAGATAACCATACATTCGAAACAGGCAGCATTTCTAGCTATTGAGCCAAAACTGGAAAGTCCTTTCTGCAAGGTTAACTGAATCCATTGACTGCTGTGTCTTTACCAACCCAGCAGGAGCAATAAAGGCGGTGACCTGACCAGGCTGCAGACTGCCACCTTCACCAGAATACAAACACACAGGCAATTTCTACCTTCATAATATATCGGAGCCAAATGTGGAAACCCTGCTTTGGCAGGCTGAGTTAGTCCCATGATTCAGGTCTGTCATCAGTTGGACTGAAGACCTGCTGAAGCGAGCAGAAAGGTTCCCTTTGGTTTCTCTAACGGCTGGGTTGGGCTCACTGCTGCAGAAATGATCAGCACATGGTGTACAGAGCCAAGCAAAGCTCGCTACTTCTCTCACACAGACCCCAAAGACTCTCAAATCACAAAACCCCAGGATTATCTGAGACTTTTCTCCAAGAATGATTAACACCAAATCATACTAAAAGACTACAAAACCACATTTTTAAAAAAAATAATTGCATATGTACAATATGACAGCCAGATGATTATAGCTTGAATGTGATGTACAGTCCAATGCAGCTGCATTTTGTGAAGCAATGAAAGCTAAAAATGCCACATCTGGAAAACCTATACGTACAGAGAGATAGCTAGTAACTTCATGTTGGCATTAGTTTTCACAATCGGATGTCTAATTTGCAATGAAAACACAAGATCCTAATCTATCTTTAATGAAGCCAATGGCAAAACTCCATTACTTCACTGGAAGCAGGACTAGCTTGCATCTCTGAGTAGAAAACAAAACCCAAACTCAGCAAAAACAATCACTGGTATTTTCCACAAGCAACAAATACACCTTTTTATAAAAGTGTCTGCAGACTGGTGTTCTTGTGGGGAAGCCAACATCGAAAAACAGATTTTAAATAGTTTTTTCAGTAAAAACTTAGAGAAATATACAAACTTTCTCAAGGGATTTTTACTCATTAAAAGGTCACTTTCACCAGGGAAAAAGCCTGGATTAAAAATACTGCCCAGGTCTAATGCTCATTGAACTACACAGCCACATGTCCACTTGTATGCTGAAAATGGGAAGTATCTCCAACATTTACCATTAATCTTGTATCCAAAGAAGTTTATTTATGACCAGATACTCCTGTTTCCAGAGTGGGATTTTCACCGAGATTAAACAAGCACTGAGCTACCTCGCATGCCAACCTACTTCTAATAGTGGAACAGTCTCTATTTTCCAAGAAGGTTGTTTTTGGCACAGAGAAGGTTTTACAGGAAGGTAGGGATGAATTTATCTAACAACAGCAACTCTTTAATCTCTGTTTTAATGCTGAAGAACAAAATTAAGTCAAAGCGAAGCTAAGCCCATCCTTTCCAGGCCTGCATGAAGGAATAGAAGGTCATCCTGGTTTATCTGAACCCAGCCCAAACACCATGACAAGCAGGTACAGCCCCTTACGTGTACTCCATGTCCTGGCAGCGCCGGTTGGCTTGCACAATCTCCTCCTCCTCCTGCCAGCCCCGCACCTCCAGCGCGCTCTCGCCGTAGCTGCCATTGCGTGAGTGGCTCGGGGCTGAGGCATCCCTGGCAAAGCAGTTCAACACAGTGAGTCGGGCTCCTGAGACCACAAGGGTGGCTTTTGCAAGTGAGATTGGCACTCACAAAGAAAACCCCAAACCCATGTTCGAAGTGCAAGCCAGCAATGGTTGCCTGTCAAGTGGATGGCCATCTGGCACTGGGTCATCTTGTTGGGGGCTACTCTTAGATTGGGTTTAGTCATTAACACCATTAATTAACTGGGCTGATGGAACAGCTGAGAGCATGCCGAAATCATGGGTGACACCCATGGGGCTAACAAGGATCCTGATGGACAGGGTCAGACATCAGAGGGACTCACTCCCTGTGGAAATGGTCCCAAAGTCAACAAGACTACATCGCAAACAAGAAACAAAATTGTACCCTTTCAAAGGTGAAAAATAGCACAGGAATTGCTACCTAGACTAGAGTGCAAAAGAAAAGGATCATTCTGAGTCATGCACTTAACCACATTTCAAAGGGAAATCTCATTTTCGGACATTTCCATGAGATTTGGCTTCTAAGAAACAGGGGCAAGAAGTTTATTATCCCGTCCTCCTCACTGCAAAGCTGGAAAGCCTCACTGCAGTGTCATGTGTGTTTTTTGGGCTCCATACTTTGACACAGACAAACTGGAGGCAGTCCAGGCAAATGTAATGGAAATGGGAAGGAATTTAGACTAGGACATGTGAGGAATGGATTAAGGAAGTAAATTAGTTCAGGCCAGGGAAGATACATCAGGGGATATCTGTCTTCTAGTATTTACAAGGCTGTTACAAGGTCAACAGTGATCTGCTGTTCATCATATACACCTGGGAAGGACAAGAATTGATTGAGGTAATTTGCAGTAAAGAGGTTTAGCTTTAGCTATCAGGAAAACTTTTTTAAGTTGAAGCATAACGAAGCATGGAAACAGGGGGCTTAGGCCACAAAATTTTCCTTGTTACAGGTTTTTAAAACTAGGTTAGACAACCATGTTGCAGACTGTGGGATGGATACAGCCATAGACCAACAGTCCCTGCTTGCTCCATTGGTGCACTGGGGAGTTGCCTTACCTATGCTGTGCAATTTGGCAGCCTGAGACTTTGCTGTTAAGAGTATTGCTTGAGTCTAGTGCCTGGATTTGATAAAATTTTGGATCTGGTCAGAAGTGTAAATCCTGTCTTATCCGTCTACTGTATCTCACTGGCACGACACCATGGAGAGGAACATTAATCCTGGTGGTGTGACTCAGCAGGGAAAGGCAAGCAACCCAGCCTTAAGAAAATACCCATTCCTTATTATTCCCCCATGCTTTCAACAGTGAAGAGAGCTGCCTGCTTGCATCAACATCTTACCTTTCTGTTGCAGCTGTGGCTGCAGCATTCATCGCAAAGTGCCTGATCGTACTCTCCTCCAGGTACTTCTGCTCCCACTTGGTCATGTCAGCTTCCAGGGCCAGGATTCTCTCCTCCTTCTCCCGCACCAGCTCCATCAGGGCTGGGGCATTGTGCTCCGGGAGGCTGCTTGCCTGATAGCTGCCCTGCCTCTGCCGATGGAAAGAGCAACAGATATTCACTCTCTGCCAAGTGTGGGATCTGATGGCCCTTATTTACCCACTTCTCTGGAGCATGCAAAGACACCCCATGTCTTTTGACAAGGGCGGGTGAAAACCCCAGGCTAAACCCCTAAGGTTGCAGGAGGACAAGGCAGGCTGACCGTATGTGCAATCCCAGCACACACTTCTCTGGACCATGCTGACAGAAGTAGGGATCTGGCTGCTCCCTGGATGTGCAGGGATTTCATGGGCTACCTCAAGACAAGGGAAAAAAGTAGGAAAAAAAGTGGTAGGAAAAAGAAGCAATGAAGCTTTAAAAGATACTCTCCTTGCTGGGATTTCATCACATGGCTGGGCAGTGCTCAGTATGCACAGACAGTTATTAACAAAGGGTTTATATATAAAAGCAGGAAAAAAAGTGGTATATAACCTAGCTACATGTAACCTATTTAAAAGAGCAGCTGGGAAAATACCCTGGACGTGGATTTATGCCTGTCTCTTCTAGAACATTAGTTATCACGTGTCCTCAGGAGATGCTTTCTGTGGTGCAGCAGGTAACTTTTTGACTGGTGGGGAAGAAGATCCCCAGGCACTGTGAGGTGGTTCCCATGGGATGCTGACAAGCAGCAATGGATGCATGACCCTTTGCATCTATGGTGCAAGGAAGTCACTTATCCAGGCAGGATTTATTCCACCCAGTTACAGACATTTAATTAAAGCACCTAAGCAGCATGGGTAGCTGCCTCAAGCTCTTCTCACTGCTGGTTAGAGGAGGATGGAGATCTGGTCCTAAGCTCAGCAGAGCCTGGGTGGGATGAACTCATACCAAGGGGAAAGGCATGAAGCTCTGGGAGAACTCAGTATAAGTACGTATTTTTTTCAATAAAAAATGCAAGAGATTTGTTACACACCATGGTGCACAGTAGTGTGTTAAAGGGGAAACCATGTCTCGGGAGCAGCGGTTTCTCATCTGTGCTATACCACGAACTTCCACCAGCAAAGCTGTACCATCACACTGCAAAGAAGGGCTGAAGCAAACGTTTCCATTTTCCAAACCACATTTCCTCCTCTAGCACTGATCTCCTGCTTACGGGAAACAAGAGATACCAGGGGAGGGCTGTAGGCTTTGTCTTTGGTGCAGTAACAATGTGTTTGGAAGCTGCTCTCTGGAGCAGTCCTTAGGAGCAACGGTGTGACTCTGCCTCTGCAAAAAATAGCGCTTACACTTCAAATATTGTCAAATCTCTGGCAGGAATGTAACAGTCTGGAAGCATGGTCCTGGTCTGTAAACAGAATCTTGGGACATCACGGGTGCCTGTCTTCTGAGTCAAAGCCTCTGCCAGCCCTGCACGCTCAGCCTGCAATGCTAAGTCAAAGGGATTTTTTTTTGGTCCCAGCTTATGCGTCAGCAATAATGAAGATCTGCCATTTGGACTCGGTTACCAACAAGCCAGGAACAGAACAGATTCTGGCTCGTGGTCTCCTTGTGAGCTGCATCTCTTCTGCTGACTCCGGAAAAATGGAGAAAAAAGCTCTTTTTTTCGTGACCAGAAAACATTTCAGTAGATACAACTTTGATAACTCAGAGAAGACAGCTCTAAAGTTAAAAAATTGGGGCATATTGATGCAACATGCTTCATTGCAGCACTGTGGCTCATAAAACAAAAAGTATAAATAACCATAGTAAAAAATATCCCAAAGTCTCCTCTCAAAGATGATAGGTGAGACATGAAGTTAGAGTATCTTTCTTCTTAAAGCTTACTAGAAGGAACTGGTGCAGGCATTTGAGAACTATAGGAACCCAAAATCCAATTACTAATTACAGTGCCAAAAAAAAATAATTATAATGAAGCAATCTGTAAGTTACAAAGGAATTTTCTGCCAAAATGAACAGATGTACCCTGAACTCCCAAGACAAGGACTTCAACGACAGTCCATCCCAGTTACTTAATATATCAATTTGTCCCTGTATTCCAGCCCAGAGAACAAAACCTTTCCTAGTTCTAGTTTTATCTTCACTTGAACTTTAACAGTATTTTTCTCAAATGTTCTTTCATTTACACCAGCATTAACCTGTCATACCCCATGTAATTTCTTTGTTAAACTGATGAGAGAAGGCTAAGGGGCAACTGAGAAGAGCTACTGGAAGAAGACAGGAACAGCAAGCCCATGGCAGACAGGGCAAGAAAGACTTAATGCACTTACACAGCACCAAGGAATAGCCAAGATGCATGGGAAGGGTCTCCAGAGACCATCAGTGAGAGTGATGCTGTTGGAAGGGTGCTGGGGGAATCTGCCCTGCCCTGGGGCTGCCAGCAAGAAGGGGATGCTCTCAGGTCTGGACACTGCATGACTGCAAACCGCTGATACTGCCTGTAGAGCTACTTCCCAATCGCATGCTGCCGGCAGGATCAACCCCTCTGCTTTCTGGCAGACAAGCCCTGTGTAACAGCTGCTTTGGTCTCCACTAATGGCTCATAAATAAGGAAGGGTTATGGTAGCAGCAGATGCATACGTTGACAGAGATACGAGTGAGCCCTTCAAGAGTTACAAGCGCGTCATGCTTTGCTTATGTTGCTGTTTTTTCCCCAAGCAGTGGTTTGATACACTTAGTACATCTGCATGTTCTCCTCTGGAGCCAATGTCCGTGTATTTGGCACTTGGTGCTGGCTACAGCCTGGAAATTTTCCCTGCAACCTCCTTGTGCTTTTTTTTTTTTCCAATTTTTCAGGTCCCCTGGACTATGGGACTTGGGAATGGAAGAGGAATAACAAAGGAATAACTGTGCATAAAATACAAGCATAACACTATCCCTCCAAGGACACAGGGCTGCCAAAAAACAAGGGGATGTACACAGAAATGCAAAGCTACACTTCTAGTCCATTCTGGACTGGACTGATGCTTAAATATTTATTGTCTGAACATGACACCATTTGTCTCCAGATCTGTGATGGGGAGAGGTTTCTCTGAACTGTGTACATCAGCTTTGCCCAGAACAAATACAGGCCAAGCTCTTGCTCCCAACAAATCCTGCATCATCCCATGTTGCTTTTCCAATGAAAGATCAGCCAAAATCTGAGGGCTAAATCTCATGCCCACATGCATAAAACCTTGCCTCTCCTCCACAGTGTGGAGCTGATCTTGCATAATCTGTGATTGCTGGAGAGAAATCTGGTAGGATGTTTTCCCCCAGCAGGTGTTGGGGAACACATGGGGGCCCTGCCTGTCCTTGGGCAAGGGAACCAGGACCTCCCAGCCACAGAGCAGGCAGGGCTTGGCTGGGTCCAACAGCCCCACTGTGGAGCTCCCCCATCCTCCACTGAAGATCAGGAGTTAGAATCACAGAGTGGTTTCGGTTGGAAGGGACCTTCAAAGATCACCTAAGTCCATCCCCTCTGTCGTGAGCAAGGACAGCTTCCACTAGATCAGGTGGCTTAAAGTCCCATCCAACCTGGCCTTGAACACTGCCAATGATGGAACACCCATGACCCCATCCAAAGGAAAAGCTCAGGTCCAACGACCTGACCCCAAAAGCAAGGTGGCACCTGACAGGGCTGCAAAACTGTCCCTCTTTAAAAGCAACGCCAAAGGCCCCACGCTGGGGTCCCACACAGACCACCCCGTCCTCACCTGCTGCATCCTCAGTGAGTCCAGCTCCCGCTCCAGGCGCGTGCGCAGACGCCGCTCCATCTGCTCCCTCTTCTCACAGGCCGCCTGCAGCTGTGTCAGCGCCTGCTGCAGTTTCTCCACCTTCTCCACATAGGCCTGCTTCCTGCGCAGCTGTGGGGGACAGGGGCTCAGCAGTGCTGGGGGCATTGTACCCCCACCCTGGGCCACCGGGACCCCCACGCACTTGCAGGCACGCACTGGGCTCGAGCACGGCTTTGGCCATTTGCTTCAAAGAGCCTCTCCAGGGGAAGAATGGTGCCCCTTTAATGGGCAAGGAAAGGGCACAGAAGGCACTGCTGGGGCAGCTCTACTACCCCTTTCAGAGGGAATGCTGCCCAGATCTTCCACCCATTGGGGATCTGCTAGCCATGAACTCCCCTGGCCATTTCTAAGCAAGAGCCACCATGTTGGTGGATACTCTTTGGGCAAGCACACGGGCTGGCCTCAGCTAAGAGGAATCACGGTGGGTCTTATTGACTGGTGACATTTGGCACATTGTCTGCACTGAAACAGTCTTTTTTTCAACCCTGCGTATCTGTTCAATGCAGGTGGAACAAACGAAGTACTAGCAGCCAGAAGCACTCCACCTCTGTCTGCCTCATGGGCTTGGCCATGCCAATCTATAGATGTGCTGGCAACTAAAGCCAGACCCTCCTGATGTATATAATACAAATACTGAAGGGCTAAACATGACACAAGATTTTGCAATATAGGGTTTTAAGGCCAGAGGTTGCTCAAGCAGCATACACCAACAGGAATTTTCAAGTGGACTGCAGATGTTCAGAGTGCTTAGCGGCTATCCCCACTTCTTCTGGCCACCAGGCTCTCAGTGACACCACAGGGTATCGCGATCAGGGCTCATGGTAGGACTTGGCAGGCTTGAGAGCCCTTGGGGAGAGAAGGCTGCAGACAACAAACATGCTGGGCATCAGCTGCACCGGGCACTGGGATGGGCAGCAAAGCCTGTGCTGAAACCTGACTACCAGCCAAAATCTGGCACTGAGAAGGGGAGAGCTCACGGGAGACAGGCACATCTGGGTGTCCGTGAGCTGTTCTCACCCCTGGGGAGCATGTAAGCTGACCCAAAAACTCGCTGATGGGGCTGCAGCAGCGGGGTCTGCCTCCTCACCCTATGGGCTGCAGTCCCAAGCTCAGGAAAACTAGTTCTCCTCTTCTCCCCCAACCTTTTGTCATGAATTTTCTCTTCACAAGCATGAATAAACTTACCTTTCTAAAGATATCTGCCTTGTAGTAGAGAGAGCAACAGCATACACAAACTGAAGCTTCAATCTCCAAAATACCTCAATGAACCCCAAAAGATCCCAAAACACTCTTGACAATCCCCTGACTTGGAAAGGGTGAATTGGCTTGAATGTTGGATCACACTTTGCCAAACCTCAGCTGGACCCCATCTACAGCCTGGGGATTAATGGGGGATGATTGAGGTCATTGCCATTATCACTAAGATCCTCTTTAGGACTTCCAGTCTCCCTCATTTATTTGTACACTTGTTTGAGACCTGAAATTCTTCAGAAGCAAAACAGGAGGCAGAAAAACACATTAACTCCAGTCAACACTGGGGAACTAGATAAATAAGAGAGGCTGGAGAGGTGCTGTGAGCTGGTGAGACCAAGGCCAAAATGATATCCTAGTGCCTACTTCTTTTTTAAGTACTTACATCACTATTGAAATTAACTGCAATGCGAGCTATGATACAGGAGCTATAGTCACAAAATACCTGTGTCTGAATATCTAGGGGTTGTAGTGAGAAGTTTGCTGCCTTGTTCCTGGGAGTGTGGAGCAAATAAACACCAGTGCTGGGTCCCCCAGCTCCGTGGGACTCCCCTTCACTCAGAGTCCTCTGCTTAGGCCAGGACTCCAATTATGCAAGTAAGTTTGTTTTTTTAGTTGTGTGATGCTGAATTTAACTAGGTTCCCTCCCACTGATTACAATGATAATAAAATAACTTTTTCTTGAAATTGCTCTTCTGCTACCCTAAATCCATCCATCCATCCATCCATCCATCCATCCATCCATCCATCCATCCATCCATCCATCCATCCATGTCATGGGTGAAGTGAAATACAGTCTTGCTCACAGCAAAAGCAAAGCTTGGCCTAAACAATCCTTCCCAGACAGAGCCAACAACTGGCAGCATGACCTCCCTAGCCCTGCCATAATACAGGCCAACGCTTATGGCTGCCGGGGCTTTCCATGAAAATTAATGAGATTATAATCCCCACTAGTCTCTGGCAGCAGCACGAAGATTGCATTCCTGGGGAGTGCAGGACTTGGCAAGACAGACAGAGCGGTGCCTTCTTGCTGAATGTGCTATTTTGGCAGTAGGAAGGTGCCTGTGCTACCTCCCAGCCACACCAGTGTCAAACAGAGAGGGGAAAGGGCTCCCCCGGGGTCCCTCTTTGAAACAGACCTCAACTGCACCCCCACGTCCTGCCAGATGCTGGAGGCTCCATCCATATCACAGCAGTCAGATTTTAGCTTTGCAGAAGCCTTCTAAAGCCCAGGGTTCACACACTCACACATGAGTGCACCTCTGCCCATGTGGGTGAGGCAATGCACACGTGTCCACTGCCTTAGAAAACAATTTTTATTGAAGATATGCAACAAGACAGTTCCCACATTCATAAATTTATAGAAAGGTTCTTGAGCCAATTCTGACTTTTCTATCCTGCCTGTAGATTCATAAAGAAAAAATTCACCCACACGTTTAAAAAATGAAGTACAAAATGTTGTCATTTAAATTAATGGGCTTGTCAGTGCAGTATGCATCTGTAAGGGAGGGGTACTGCAATCAGAAATACATGATACTAAGGTCCACTACCTCACAGGCACACAGACCTGAAAAAAAAGATGGATGGCACCTGGAGAGGTACCAGTCCATGCTCCTGCTGAAAGGTAGGATCAACTCTACCTAAAACCTGGTGCCTGTCTGTATATCAGTTTACAAAACCCTCCAGTGGTAGGGACTCCACAACCTCCCCCTGCAAACTACTTCACGGCTTATTTTCCTTTACTGCCAGAAAACTTTTACCCTAATGCCTAATCTGTCTTACTCTTATGCAATTTAAGCAAATTACTTCTTGTTCTGTTTCCAAATTGTGATCTACTAGAGCAAGAAGCATTTAATGAAACAATTCACATATTCACCAGATCAGCAAATTTGCCTGAACACTGCCCTTGTCCCAGGGATTAGGAAAATAAAGATGAAGACGAGCTAAGGCTAAAAGGGTATGATCCAAGCAAATAAATCTGTGTAAAGATGAGTGGGTCTTGGAAAAATATCTGCACTAGGAACATAACTCCAGTTTGAGATAATAGAGTTTGTATTGATTCTACAGATATGAGATTTGAGTTAAAGACTGTAAGAGATAGAGAATCTACTTCACCCTAAGTAGGTTGTTTCTAACTCTTTATTTCCAGCCTGATTTGCTCAGCTTCAGCCCCTAAACACTGCATCTCATGATTTCTTCTTATGTTAAAGGGTAACGTTTAATCTGGCTGACAGGAATCCCTTCTTCAAGTTCATGAGCACAGACTGGAGCTCAGCCACCTCTTCACTTTAATTGTTCACAGTAAAGAACAGCTTCTGGGCCCCAAATAAATTCTACAGCTGTTTTCTGAAGCCTCTCTAATTATTCAGTCTTCTATCTAAAGCGTGGACCAAACACACAATTCCAGCAGCAGCAGTCTCCTAAATGACATGTGGTGATAATACCACCTACATGTTTTTGAATTAAATCCTTCTGCTAGCAGGTACTCAGGATAATGTAGATTTACATAGCACACTATCTTATGTTAATTCAACTGAGTAGCTACTGCCTATTTCTCAAGTCTTGATTTAAAAACATTTTAAACTTAATTGCGTTCTGGTGGTAGAAGAAATCTGCGTGGATTTACAAAGCAGTGCATGAGGTAGAGCTCTGTTAATAATAATAGTCATTTTCATTTGAGTGGTTCTGTGTTTCCTTGAATATTTTCCAAATTACAGTAAAAATCCCTGGTTTAAGATGAAGGGTCATAACCTCAAGAGTATCTGCTGCATATGTGTCAAACTGAACTCCAGAAACATCAGAGACCTGTTGAAAAGGTGCTCTGATTTAGTGATGAAACAAGGCAAAAGCCAGGGAAAGGGAGCACAGGAGCCCGGGCGCATGCTGGCAGCCACAGATTAACTGCACGTCACCCGAGCTGCATGCCACTGCCTTGAACAATTAAAACATGGCATCTGGGATAAAATTAATTCAAACTCCCCCTAGAATGATAAAACCAGTTAAGCACTACCAGGTCATATAGGCTTTCTCAGACTGAGGGCTCTGACAGACACTCTGGCAAATACCCTTGCATCACCCTCACATATTGTCACATGTGAGATCTACCGTGCCCCAGGCAGGAGGTTACCACCTCTCTAACATCTACCACACCCCGGGCAGGAGGTTAGCAGCTCTCTAGAGGGGAATATGTGTCCTCTCCTCAGCTCCACCAGTACACAATCCAGGATCCTAGCTCCTGTCCCCAGCAGAGACACATTTCTGTTGGATGACTAGACTGGAAACTGGCAACTGCACAGCTCTTAAGAGATGGAGCCCTAAGGCTGCAAACATATTTACTACAACCCAGCAGGCACAGGGTGGCTTCTTATACCACCTGCCTGGAAATCTGCATTTATGCTTCTGCTGCCTTCAGTGGTGTGTGTTCAGCAAGTCAATGTTACCTGCCAATACCACACTGACAGTCTGCGGAGAAGCCAGGAGCTAAACGTATTTCTTCCCACCTGCTGTGTGATGCAGTGACTGCAGGAGCAGGTGTTGCCATCTAAAACACTCCTTTATTCAGCCACTTTGTAATTAAATGCAAACAGAAGGCAAATAGCATCAAGTGAATTAGGTTAAGTTAAAGGTATGCTGGCTCCTGCAGCTACCCCACAGGGACCACCCCTAATAAACTGGGACAGTGAGCAGGCTTTAGTCTAACAAAGGAGCAGTTAAACTTAATGTGATTCTCTTCTTGCTGCTAGGTGTATCCACCAGAGGGACTGGAGTTTTTAAAATATTTCTAAACAGGAAGTCAGAATGGTCTAATGGTCAGGAACAAAACGCAATGTCTTCAGCACTTCAGTACCTTCCATCTTCCAGACTCTAAATACCATTAGACAGGGGGTCAGTCATGCTGGGTACCCTGGTAAAAAAACCATTCAAATATCACTGAGGTCACTTCACCCTTCATCATTCCAAGACAGTAACCTGCACTTAAGTTACTTGCAGGTATTTGAGATAAGACCTCTCCTTGCTCCTCACAAGACCCCTTGCATCCCTGCACCCAGTGGGCTCCTGTGGATTCACCACCAGGCCAGCCCTGGGAGGGTGCCAGTGGGAAATGAGGCACTGAAAGGGAACAGACCTGCCCAAGACCATCCAGCAGTCTGTGCCAGAGCGTGAACCTCTCCAAGTCTGCTAGGGTAGAGGTGCACCAATGGCCTTCCCCTCACCAATGACCTGCCCACTCAAATTGTAAAGATTATCTTTCTTTATTCCCCATAAGACATCCTTCCTCTTTGTTGGTCCCATGGACAGAGATTTTAGGCCCCAAAAGGTCTGTTTTGACAGTCTTGCCTGATCTGCCAGAATGCACAGACTTTCAACTTGTTATTAAACCCACACCTGCTGACTGAAGGTCCTTGAGGAACATAAAACACTGAGACTTAGAGATCTCCAACTGACAACATAGCTCTTAGTTAGAGTTAAAACTGAGCATTATTTCCACTTTGAATTTGTTCAGTTTCCACTTCCAGCTACTCGATATTGTTCTGTATTTGCCTGTCAGTTTGAAGAGCCCTCTGTTCCTGGGATTTCTCTTCCTACCCAAATTTTCACTATCGTGCTTATAGGATTATTGTTTGAAGACCACTGGGGAGTTTTGCACAGACGGCACTTCTTGGGTCTCATGGTATGATAGGGTTTTTTTCAGCTCTCAAACAAAACCTGCAGCTCTTTGTACCTCTAAATCCTGGACAGTCTGCCTCCAGCCAGATCAGCCAGATCTTTTAAGACCACCATTTAGATGTGAAATTACCAAGCCCAGTGCTGTTGAGCACATTTCAAAAGCCTCCTGGCATTCTCTGGGGAGAAACAGGATGCACCAACATCACGTTTGTATCACAGTCCCAAGTCTGTGAGTAGCATGCTTTCTATTTGATATTTCTGTTAAGTCCTACCATTACCTCAACAAGCAGCTAGTTGAGATTGGTGTTGCTCCTGGTTATATGTTGAAGGCTCTGGTCTCTTTTGCTTGCTTGTTTGGCTCAGTCTTGTATAACTACGCATTTTCTCTATAAGAGGGCCTGTACATAGGATGCATGAAGATCTACCATACCATGGCTAGAAGAGATTCAGGACTTGGATGAAGAAAGCCCTAACCATGAGCCACTACTATCCTCAGGCACAAAAATGTTGCAAATGCCTCACCTCCTCTTCCAGTTTGATGACCTTGGCTTGTGCGTTGTTTAGAGCCTGGTCGAGGATTTCGATGTGCCTCCGCTGGTCCTCGTTGGCAGAGCGCACAGCTGCCAGCTCCATCTCCAACTTCTCTTTCTCCTTCAAGTGCTCTTTGTCTGGAAGAGAGACAAGGACAAGGGCCACTTCAGGAGGACAGCTCACAGGCCCTGGGCAATGTGCACAAGAGGTAAGCTGCCACCTCACTAGCAGCAGTGATAGGGACATTATGACACAGTGCTGAGACACAGCAGGAAGGGAGTTTGCACTGCCATGGCTCAGCCCCTCAATGCCCAGCCTTATGCAAGTGCCACCACCAGAAACAAGTGGCAGCCTGGGCTGCATCTGAACTAGCAGAGCTTGTGGACCTGAGCACTGCCTCACAATTGTCCATTCTGCTGAACTACTAGCACATTCTCCAGAAAAATTTTGGCGTGCAGCAGCTACTCCCTTCCTACACAATGCCCAGGCTCTGCCTGAGAACAGCCTATGTCAAGGACTGTTTATAGCTGCCAGCTTGAATGCTGCTGCCCTTCCCTAATGTGCAAGAAACCTCAGCCCCATGGATGTGGGCTGTGCTGTGCCTGGCCCATTTTACTTGCAAGGATAGAGAGATCATGAGATACAGAATATGTGAAGAAGCCAAACAATTCACACAGATCTGTGCTGGACAGCCTGAAAACAGAAAGAGGGGAAAGCAATAAAGAAGACTAAGATAGGAGGCATCTGAATAGGCTTTCTCTGGCCATGCAAATAAAAGGAGGCTGTGGGAGGCATTTCAACCTGCGGGGACCCTGAGTGAATCTCCAGTCCTGTATGACCTAAGGGTCCAGCAACCAGTGGTCCACTCCAGTTAAGCACCTTAACACATCAGGAGAGAGACTAAAACATGTAGATAACCTCTGTGCTGAAAAATTCTCCCTTTTTTGGATAAAAATTAAATCATCATTAAAAAAAAAAACCAACCTGGCTAAAGTCAGTCAGCTTTGCTCACATCTTTTTCTTCAGCAACAAATTTCAGGCCCACCATTGACTTTGCTGGCAAACTGCCTGGGGAAATAATTGGCTCCATCTACCTCTGCCCTGACAGTGCTGAGAAGCCATTTCTGGGAACACGAGCGTGACGGGCCGCTCACTGGATCCCCGACATCAGACTGCAAACAGTTAATGACTGGAGTGAGCAGGGGATGGAAGTTTCATTCAGTGAAATCTGAGATTTCAAAATCTGGCCTTCATTCTGAATGATAACAAAAATAGAGCACTTGGAAAGCATCCAGGAAGGAAAATTTCCTCCAAAAATTAATTTGGCGTCAATTAAACGTTGTTTTGATTTTCGACTGTTTAAACACAGCATTACAGAATTTATTATTTTTTAACTGATGTGAAAAGTTGCTCCAAAACCACTGAAACATGGAAAATCTACCCCTAACATCCAGCCCATCCCACTCAAGTGTGACCACTCAAGCTGGAAGCCCCATCATCCACCTCCCTGGCAAGGAGGGTCAGGAAACTTCACATGGCCCAAGCCATCCCATTTCAGACCTGAACTACCCCCAGAAGGGCCTTATTCTTCCTTAATTACAGGTGGGATGAGAAGGTTTAATTTACACACTACTGGTAGGTGCCAGAAGTAAAGTGAGATGCATATGAACTGAGCCATGTGGAACAAGGCGCAAGTAGATGAGGTAGCCCAAACCCACTCAGTCATGTTCCCATTTATCCTAAAAGGAGGAATTCAGTGCTTCACAAAAAGAAACCCTTGCAGAAACACCACCACACTGGCCTCTGCAAAGTCAACAAGCAAAGCCCAGTGAGTGCTGCACACAGTGTGCCACTGACTGCCACCACAAGCCATCTCAGTATGACGTGGCCTTAATCTTCCCATGTCAGCAAGAAATTGTGTATTGGATGTGCAGACCTCTTCCTTCAACGTAAATACATTTGATTCAATCAGGCTGAATGGAAGGAACATTAATATCTATTGTACAGATGTGTAAATCTGGGCAAATTATCAAAAAGCTAATTTCATTAGAGGGCAAAGAAGCCGGGAAATGAATGCTCTTTCAGCCCTGTGGCACTCCACCATCTCATGCTGGGACCACACTTGCTTTGCTCCAGATCTGAAACCCATGCTTCATGTTAAATATGGGGACAGCACATAGAAAACCAGGACTTGGGACCTTCACTTTCAACTTTCATCCAGGGAACTCAAAGTGCTTGGCTTGCCCCACTGCCTTATGTTTTCTACCCCCCACCAAAGATTATGCTGTACACAAAAGAACTGCTGAACCCACTAGAAAGCTGGCAAGAAAAATTTACTTCACAGCTCTCAACACTTCCCCATGTCAGCTTCTCCCTGCAAAATGCTGGAGGCACATTTTATAAGTCCTTTCCTATATTGCACTCATTTTTAGTAAAGAAGGACTTTCCTGAACATACCTTAAATTCTCTTCAAGTACATACAAGGTATCCTTAAGGTCTAAAAACAGTTTTACTGGGCTACTCTTGCATACACCTTCTGCCCAGGCATGCGCTTTTTACCTAACAGAACCCAGCTAATAGCTATTTCTATCTTCTGGTGGGTCGCTGCCACAGTCCATTACTGAACAGTCCCCAGGCTTCTCTGCTGCAGTTTACAGTTGTAATCTCAAGCTTTCCACCTACTGCCTCTGACTGTTGTACTTCAACACACTGAGGACACTTCACCTATACTCTGCCTGGGTAGAAGAAAGAGGAGATAAAACAAAGAGCCTGCTTCAGTGCTTCACAAACAGGCTGAGTTGTCAAGCTGGGTAGCTACACCAAGAGTACACTAGTCTTGACCTTGCTTTGAAGCAGAAGCTTAAACAGAAAGATACACAATCTGTGGTTGCTCTTCTCTACACTCAGATGTTTTTCATACATTATAGCTAAGTATCAACTTAATTGACCAATTTAATCACCATCTCAAAACATTCCAAGCTGCATTTCTTCTTTCTGTGATATTGCTGTGATAAAACAGACATACCTTAAAGACACTTGTTTCTACAGAATGACCACTACTGGCAGAAGTATATCAAATTATGGCAGCAAGACCCTAATTTGGCTGCAGAAGATTTGCTGAAAACAAGACTGGCTCCCATACCATGTCCCTCGTGGCGTTTCCAACAATCTCTCTTACACACATTTGCATTTCCTGATGGTGGCTCTTTGCTCACAGCTGCTAATTCCGCAGATGCTCTTTGATGACCATGCCTTTTTTGAGTGAAACCTGTGGGACTTATTTAGCTTCTCATCAGTCTTGCAACTCCTGACATGGCAAGTGTATGGAGGAGCTCTGTCATTTGCCTTCCACAGGTCGGGGTGTAGGTGGTGGCAGCTGCTGCTGGTCACCCTCAGACCAGCTGATTCACCAGAATGGGGCACCAGAGTTGCCTCTTCTGCTCATCCAGCTCAAGCTGGAACTTGGCTAACTCTAGTGGCCCAACCTTCCCAAAAGGATGATGGGATGATAAGGCAGGGGGCTGAAGAGTGGGATGAGTCCGTCCTACTTTCCCACTCTGCTCAGAGTGATCAGCAGGAGGAATCTGAAACGAGGACCGGACTTTGTTGCCTGCTCCAAAGACCTTTCAGCAGCTGGTTACCACTCCATAAGAATAAGCAGAATAATAAATAGAGCCCATTCACTCCATGCAGGCAGACAGAATGAGGTTTTCCACACCTTTACTAAATTTTTTGCACATTAAACAGGGCCAGGTTGTCAGGTCTCCAGAGGAGCAGCAAAGCCACCATCCATCCATGTGACCATCTGTCCCTCTGCCCAAGCCTCACTGCAGCCCCCTGCAGCTGTGCTTTGTTGCTGACTAGGCTGGGCCAAGGCAGGCCTGGAGCAGTAACGCAGAACTGGGAAATGAAGCATTTCTTTCCATCCACACTGGCAGATCCCCGTGAGAAAAAAAACAAAAAGAAGATACAAATGCCAAGAGAGCTCACTGCAATCTTCTGCAGTTTCGCTCACAAATGGCAGATTCCTGACAGCTCCCTGGAGGCTGGGCCATGCCAGCACCAAGGGAAGACTGAGAAGCTGCAGGAGGTCGTGCTTGAGTCCCTGAGTCCATTTTCTCATGTGGTGATTAACAGGGATTCTGCACTGGAATTAGTCATTATGATCAATTGTAACATACTTAATAAATGGTTTGGTACAGGATCACTTGTGGTCATTGATGTAAGCAGGAATGCAGGAAAGTTTGGTGCTCTGTTGTCAGAAGTAGTCATGGAATCTCTATCAAAACTTGTGATGGCTTTCCTTACCCTACGAAGTATCACAGGTATCTTAAACTTGGTCTGATTTACAGCCTGGGCATTTCCATTCACACATCATGAAGTACAAGTCAGGTGAGAGTTTGACTTTCATGTGTTAAAAACTGAAATAGAACTTCCCACTCCCCTTTCCTTCAGAGGGCAAGGGGAAGTTCTGCAAAATAGACCCATTTTTCTATATGATATCATTTCTTCAGGATGCTGTTCCCTGCAGAGGTGCCCCTGGCTCTGGATGCAGGGGAGCAGCAGCTTCCCCATCTCCCCGCATGCAGCTCATGGCTGTGAAATCAAAGGGTAAGGAGCTCCCTTTTACTCACCCCTGAAACTTCTGCCGCTGCCCTGATTATTTCCTGTCTTAACACTGAACAGCTCTTAGTCTGCCCAAAACTCCACTCTCAAAAACATCTACTGTGAGCATTTTCTTTGGTTGGATTCACTTGATGGGAATATTTCTTTGCCTGGGATATTTGGGAGAGAGGTATAAGCACAAGTACCTGACACATGCACTGCACGCTCCTACAAAGCATGAGGCTCTACCCACACACTGCCAAAACCATCTACACATCCCCACTAATGGGTGCAGAGCCATGTGGATGGGCACAGACCCTGATTTGCCTCAGACACCTGAAAAAACAGCCCTTTGGAGGAACCCCTGCTCTTGACAGATTGTCTCTAAGTCGAAAAATCACAGAAAAACACACAACTTTCTCAGACTCCACCAAAACAAATTTTTCCCATGATATGCTGTATCATAAGATTTCTCTCTGCCCTATGCCCTTGAAACGATCCTCAGTCTTCCTGTCTCTCCCCTTCCACAGCATCTCCTCCTGCCTGGCTCTTCTCTAGCCTGTATGGACCCATATGCTTTCATCGGTCACTGCTTCATGTCTTTCCTTAAAAGAACATTTTTCACTGACAAAACATCACATAATTACCATGAAACTAATGGGCTGTGAGTTCTCTCCTACCCTCAATAGGGCAGCATTTTTCTTAGGCACAAATGTCTAGCACTTAATACTTTGACGCATGCAGCCTGGCTTTGCCTATTATTATTACAAAGAATAAGAGTTTTTGTCACCTCCAGCCTCCATCTCAGAGCACACAACTGCTCTGCACTGTTGCACTGCTAATGGAGAGTGCTGTGAGGAACTGAAAAATGATCCCTGCACGTCCTGCCTTGCCAGACTTCTTTTGCAGGGAGTTTTTCCTATTACTGGCATTTTACTACAGCATTAATTCTGCATTTGCAGTATTATCAAGGGCAAGTGTTAAAAAAACCTCAAAAGTTTTATCTTTCCTTCTTCACTTCATCATGAGACTGACCTAAAAATGGTAACTTTTAGGAACGTGCTGGTGGAGTCTTTTTATATAACTTGGGATAGGGATGCTAAGGGTCATGTTTTCAGGCTGTTTTCCATAAACATAGGGACTGGAAATCTGCTTTTGTTTTCCTAATGAAAACTAAGATTTGCATTTACTAATCTGACTTAATAAGCTACCACCCTCAGGAAAAAAACAAACGCAAGTTCCGAGACAAAATTGCCACAGCTAATGGGAGTGCATGTGGGCACCATTTCTTCTCATCTTCTAAAAATGACTATTCCAGTCTCAGTCGACAAGTGTACACACGGCAGCTAAAACAAGCTGCACCTCTTCTCCTCTCAAGTTTTCTACCTGAGCATCCCATCAAAAGATGTGAAGAGAATGCAGATAATACTTGCAAAATCCCCAGGTTGGCAGTGAGGTGCAATCCTTGTCATGCTCTCCTCTGAGGAAGACTCACAAACATCAGCATATAAATGCAGGCAGCAACAGAGGATGTCCAAGCAAAACCTTTTATGGGCTCTCAAAGGGATGTTTTACGCTGATACCCCGATATCGAGGTCATTACTGTGCATGCCCCAGCAGCCCAAAGAACATGACTGAAGAGGACCTGCTTTACATGTGCCCATTTTTCTATTATTGGAAGCACTCTGCATTGCATTAGTAACATTTAGCTCTCTGGCCTAGCCAGGAGACACTCCAAGCATCCAGCCCATCCTATGTGATAGGATCCAAAAAGCTATATTTGTTCATAAGCTGTGAATTGATAGCAGTAATATGCTGAGTGCACAATGCAAAGTTTTATTGCTAGATACTTGTCAGTAGAAGCACAGAGCATGTTTATGCACTGGAAAATGACTCAAACTGAGTCCATCCTAGGGATTTAACTCCCGCTTGCAGATACCAGTATATGGGAACACTGCCAGGCTGTCACTATATAAAGACAGCAGACCCCGGTCTGGAATTTGCACTGTGCAACTTACCCCATTTGAACTCTTCCCAAGGATGACAAGACTTAGATAGCAATGCTATTTTCTTAACAGATCATCCCCTTGGATTTGCAACAGTATCTACACGTCCTTGCGGCATCTGCTAATATGGCAAAGCTAACAGTCATGGAAAAGATCTTTAGATTCTCTTCTTGTTTGTGCACACATGCTCAATTATCAGTGAAGCTGCCATGCTGGCATCATCACTGCTGGTGGGAGCTAGGAGAAGGCTCTCCTGCATTTGGAGCAGCTGGCAGACATTGCAAGGCTGGCAGCGAGGCATGCTGAGGGCATCAAACACTACACTGCTAATGGAGGTGGCCAGTCCTCCACTCAAGGATTTGCAGTTGAAACTCATCTTCCAAGGAAGCACTTGATGCAATTGATAAAACAGAAGGATCGGTTACACAGCATTTAGCTTCAATGGGATTTAAGCCTGCAAGATACTGCACAGCTCCCAGTGGTCAAGCCCTTCTGGAAGCACGCTGGAGATGCTCAGGATACACAAGAAGCCACGCACTGTCATGCAGCACCCAGCTGCTTGGGTTTGGGTTTGGCTGGTCACATGGAGCCATCAGCTCAGGGCAGGGAAATGTGGCAGCATCAGGTTCATTCATTATGGGAACCTAAAACTTGACAGGAATCAATGTTTTTCACAGCAGTAGAAGTTGTAAAATATCGCCTCGTCCATCCTTTGCAAAGAGAAGGGTCCAGCTCTGCTCTGCCTCCTGTTAGTCAACTCCTGTCACTGACAAGAAGTCAGCAGAAGTTGCTCTGGGCTTATCCCAGACAAGAGAAGAATCTGACTTCTCTAAAAAGCATGCATCTCCAGAGTTGATCCCCATAAGCAATACTTCACAATTTCAGATAAATATTTATCAAAAATAAACTCAGCTGTGTTACCATTAACTCCCACTGTCTAGTTCTGGTGCTCAGAGAGATAAAAAAAAAACAGGCTAAACAATCCAGTTTGCAGCTTAAATAAGAGTATGTGACAAATTAGCTAAGTAAAACTAAGCCATAAAGACAATAACAATTAGTAGCAAAGTATTAACCTCCATTCCAGCAAATATGTATGTGTGTACATATATATATATATATATATATATATATATATATATATATATATATATATATATATATATATACACACA
>NW_020799091.1:10554356-10590008 GCF_003259725.1 Athene cunicularia | reverse complement strand
ATATATATATATGCACCTTCAAAACAGATTAGCACAGTACTCACTCTGAGTGACATAAAGCCCCTCTGTTGACTTATCCTCATGCCCATCAAAGTCTCTGCTGGCTAGCTGCCTATTGGCTGTCTCCAGTCGTTCTGCAAAAAACAGGAAATACTTTAAGTATAAATATATGTATATAAAATTGTAGGCCAACCAAGAAAATAAGATGCATGCCAGCAGGGCAGTATAAATAGACTCTCTGAAGGAGGATATTAAAATGGAGGCTGACACATACATAAAAGATGAGGCCTTTGACCTCTTCCATGAAACTGTGTCATTCAGATTTACAGAAACTGGAGGAAGAGCCTCTGACATTCACGGCTGACATGCCCAGGCGCTTCATCTCTCACACTGTCCAAAATGCACAAGGCATTTGCAATCTGAATTACCCAGCTCTGCAAGGGGATGGCTGCCTTCCCACAGAGGACTGCTGCCCCTGGTGCAGTGAGATGCCCTGGGGAAGGCAGTCTCCAGACCAGTGACACCAATCTTTGGTGATGCCCTGCGAAAGGAGCAGTTTTCTGCAGCCAGAGACAGCTCCCCCGTGAAGGTCCTGACTTCAAGTGCCCCTCTCCTTCAAAAAGACCACACGACCCTCCTTGCACCACTGCAATAAGCATGAGCCAGCTTCCAGAAGGCATCTCACAGCACAAGATGGTACTAAAGTACCACATCAGGAACCTAGACAGGTAATAGCTACCCAACATACTCTCGATTTGCTTTCTCAGAAGGATATACGCTCAATTTTACGTTTTTAATACAAGTAAGAGATACCCTTTGATACTTGCTACTGGTTCATGAAGGCACTCAACTTTGAGATTTATGGGTTGTACAGCACTGCTCTACGTTGCAACTTGCTCTTCAGCTTGTTAGAGCTGGATAAGCCTTTGGGACTGGTGGCCTTACTGTCAAATCACTATTTGCAAGTACTAAAAGCAAAGGCACCATCTGAAGCTGACTCTCATATTTTGCCAGAAGGTTTCCTTTCCACCAGGGGGGTGACAGCAGTTTTGTCTTATGCCAATGAGCAGGGCCAGATTTCTCAAGACATGTATCTAAAACATGTGAAGCTACTCCTCTAAAGCCTGCTGCTCTGGAGTTTGTGCAAAGCGAAACACCATGTTAAGTGGGGAAAAAAAAAAAAAAGACACAAGCACATAACATACCACGGAGATCCCTGTTGAAGTCATGAAGTCTCCTAATTTCCCCTTCGAGTTTGTTTCTCATTGCTTTGTCCAGAGACTCTCTCTTAGTGGTGGTCTTGACCAAGCCCTCATAAGCTTCTGAAATCCTCTGAATCTCTATTTCAAACTAAAAGGAGAGAAAGTTCTTGTTAAAGTCCAGCAGGAATGTGTCCCGTGTTTGTCCAGCACGTTTCAGCGGGGCATGGGAGTTGGGGCGATGCTCGTGCTGAGTGTCACGCCAGCCACCAGCTCCGCAATGACCAATCCCCTCAGCAGCAGTACTGGAGGCTCCTGCAGTGGGGACTCCCACAACCGCCCTGTGGGGCAGCTTGCCATCCCACAACACACCCTGACACCCTGCTGGCAGTTCCCCAAAAAGCTTTGGGTAGCGTGGACTTGATGTAACTGCTCAGTTGTCTTCACTCTACAACTGAGGTGGCTGCTTTAACATCATCCAAGGGAAGAAATGAAGGAAACAGAGTATTGGTGTTGGCTGTATTCTTTCCTAGAAAGGGTTGTATGAGGCAAGATTTATTATTCTGCCAGATCCCTGATCTAAAACAGCTCTGAGTTTTGCGTGTCACCAGAAGAGTTTTAGGCTCAGCTTTGACCTCATGTCAGTTTTAAACTACTGTGGTCCACTCTGTTCTATCCTCGACTGAAGTCTGCTCTATAGAAGAGGAAATTCTCTATAAAACATCAAACCAATTGTTTGGGGTTTTCAATCTTCTTAACTTCATCTTGAAATCTGGTAAAGTGCAAGGAGGGCATGTAGAGGAAGCCCTTAACAGTGAACTTGCATCTTAAGACCAGAGAACAAAAGACTGACAGGAGGATAGTCCCCAGCAGAGTTTTGCTGTTCAGGTCAATCCCATCCAACTCTTAATAAGCTGATGTTGTGTTAAGTGTTACAACTTTGCTAAAATCGTTGTTGCAGGAATGATCAATGCTGACGTGGGAATCTGCTCCTGCATGCCTGGCTCTTGTGTTTGTGGAGAAAAGCCTGATAATTTGCACAGGCTGGAAAACCACAAGATATATATAGCCTCCCGCATACCTTTCTAAATCTGGTGGTTTTTTAGCCTCTTGAATTGTGGGTGGGGAAGGATTTGTGATTTGTGAAGCCAGGGTGCAAGCCCACCTCCCCTTGCTGTGGAGACAGGTCCTTCTCCAGGGCCTGTTAAGCTTTAGGTGTCATTTGCCAGCTGCAGCACTTGCAAAATAAAACGTTGTGGGGATGCTGGAGCTGTCACCCAGCTGTCTGCATAGAAACTTGCAGCCAGGCTCCAGCAGCCTGGACCTGGACTTACCACAATGCAGGGACCACTCTATCTGAATATGGCCCATGGGCATGCAGCACCTCTGAACCATGCACCGAGGAAAGCCCTGCAGAGCCATCATGGGGAAACCTGGTTACCTTCCCTGATTTCTGCTTTCAGCTCTCTCAGGCACAAAAGCTGAAACAAGTGGCAATGGGCAAAGCCCACAGTGGTCCCCGTGACACCTTGAGTTAATACCTTGCTGGGTATCACATCACCTTCTCACACTGGTGGTGATTTAACAGCTTGCAGGTATTTCAAAAACATACAAGCTGCCCCCTTACACGCATGACATTAAAAGGTACCGTATGTAGATTAGTTCTTAGCTAACAATTCTCCACAGCTCCAAGAGGAGGATGACCTGTTGAGCCAGTCATATCCCACACTATGACACTCCTTCTTGGGTGAACTACAAACTTACTCATGTTATTCTGACTTTCCATTTTGGTTTTCGAAGCAGAAGCTCCAGGAAGACCGTTACATTTTTCCTAACCACATCTAGAAAAGCAGATCCTTCTTCCCCACCCTGCTGATGCATAGCCAGACACCTAATATGTTCCCACCACGAGGACAGCACACTCAGAGGAACGCGGCATAAATCCAAACCTGTTCGAAATTCAGACTGAACTTTACTGTGGTTCAAAAAAAGTCAGAGTTTTATTTTTCTTCATATGCATGGCAATGCAAGCTTGTACAAAAAAGCCTCAAAAAAAAGTGTAAACTTTTTTGAGAAAATCACCCAGAGCACTGTGTGCAGTTCTGGGCTCCACAATTTAAGAAGGATGTGAAGGTCCTTGAATGCATCCAGAGGAGGGCAACAAAGCTGGTGAAAGGGCTGGAAGGCCTGTCCTATGAAAAACAGCTAACTTGCTGAGGAGGGGAAGTGGAGAGGGAGGTGCTGATTTCTTCTTCCTGGTATCCAGTGACAGGATGAGTGGCAATGGTTCAAAGCTGCACCAAGGGAGGTTTAGACTGGACATCAGGAAGCATTTCTTTACTGAGAGGGTGGTCAAACGCTGGAACAAAGTTCCCAGAAAGGTGGTCGATGTCCCAGGCCTGTCAGTGTTTAAGAGGCATTTGGGCAATGCCCTTAATAACATGCTTTAGCTTGGCCAGCCCTGAACTGGTCAGGTAGTTGGACTAGATGATCCTTGTAGGTCCCTTCCAACTGTATTCTATTCTATTCTATTCTATTCTATTCTATTCTATTCTATTCTATTCTATTCTATTCTATTCTATTCTATTCTATGATCTACAATCAAAAATCTATATTTCATGTTAATTTTCCAGAATCAAAATGACATGTTGATAAGTGACTCCAATAACAGCATAGTTACAGCTACTTGATTCAGCTACAGTTTTCTTGAGATCAGTGCAACCTCCACTAACAAAAGTTTTCTCTTCCTATAAGTAGTTAGAGGCTATATTCAAGCTACCTCACATTGCTCTCTTTGACCATTGAAGCAGACTGAACTTCTCTCTCCTTGAAAGGAAGGTTTGGCTTAGCAAAAATAATTTTTTAAGCACTTTCCTGAATCCTTAACTACATGATCCTAACCACTGTGCTCAGTTACATGCCTTGACACCTGTCAGTTCCCATGCCTCTGCTCTTCTGGGTGAGCCACTACCTGCAGGAGAAGGTGCCTGCTCCAGATTGCTCCTACCACAGCAAACCAGATTTGACAACAGGCCAGAGGGTTTCTACAGCCCAAGAATCCTGCCCAACACTGCTGGTTACTACAAGAGCTCTGCTCTACCTGTTATCTGCTGTTATTTCCCAAAACACATCACCACACAGGTGTCCTCCAGCCCCAGAGGCAAAGACTTGCTGCAGGAAAAGCAAGAAACTCCCATCAGCACTGAACAAAATTAAAGGAGAGCAGAAGAACAGCCATAAATTGTGTCAGTGTTTCTCAGCAGCTCTGCAATTTCCTTTGCCTTCTTCTATGGAGGGGAAAAAACAGTTCAGTCCCTTCTCTGTCTGGTATCTCCTAGAGTCAACCCACCCAAACAACCTACACACATGGCATGGGGAAGAGCCAGCCCAGCCTGGCAATTGAACTTCAGCAAAGTAACACCATCCAACAAAAAAACAACAGAAAAAAAAAAAAAAAAAAAAAAAAAAAAGACAAAGTAATGCTCTGCTTTTGCAAAAAAAAAGCTCAAAGTAAAATGTGTACAACCCCTCTTCCCCACCAATTGTTTTTAGGTAAGAAAACCAGACAACTCATCAAACAGCATGGATTAATCACCACCTTGTACCTCTCTGCAAAAAGTCTGTTCAGACAGGACTTGGAATTTGACAACCCTCAGGGCTGATCTGTTTGTAGGAACACCAGGGAGCCCTCCACATCAGGCTGATTTTCTCTAATTTATTCTCCTACTCTGTAATGAATAAAAGTGATGGAAGGGTGGCTCTACCTAGAATAAACCTGTTATGCACAGACAAACAAGCAGTACTCCTCATGACCCTTCCACTTACAAGAAAAGGGAAGAGTTCTCACACACAAAGTACGTAATTTAACTCACTGTCACGTTTTCAGAGGTGATGTTCAGCTGAAACTGTGGGAACAGAGGAGGACCTGCCCTGTCCTTGTGTTCAAACACATTAAAAACAGCATGTGTTAAGGCTTTGGTTCAGGACATTTTCCCAAAGAAAGTATGCACTTAAGCATGTGTTTCACCTTTAGTACTCTGCTTACATTCCCCAAAAGTCAATGGGACTCGAGTCCACACTCTGTTGACTGAAGTGAGACTTCAGCCCATGCTTGAATACCTTTCTGTTGGTGTCTGATGCAATCGACTCACAGGGCATCCAAGATAAAGAGAGAGACATTTCCAAGAGTGTAAAAGGAAATCAGAATATTTTTAGGGCATCGCACTCAAATACCTTTTACTGAACAATGAAGCTTTTGTAAAATTAATAGCTGGAATATTTCTTTTTGCCCATGAAGGCCACAGGGAAGTCAGCATTAAAACCTTCACAGTTAATGTTGCTGCAGAAATTTCTCAACTGAGTTTAGGAAATTCTGTGAATAAGGTCAACTCATCTAGTTGCAGAGGAGGAGGCTGAAAACACAAGAGCAGCTACAAAACAACAGGTCTTTTTTCTAACCTGTTTGAACAGACTGTCACAGATTTTTCCCAAAGCTGAGGCTGGGACATGGTCTCTCAGAGCTGCCTTTTCTCCTGTGAGGAGTGTCTCCAAGAACACCCTGATCCCACAGCACAGAAAAAAACTGAGCTCCTATTTAGACTCCTAAATTCGGAGAGAAAAGACCTGTAGCCTAAGCCCATTTGTGCATAAGTGGCAGGAATACATAAATGAAATAGCAGTGTAGAATCCTAAATAATCCTAAATCATTTGGTCTGGGTCCCTGGGACCTAAAGGCAGCAGATCTAGGGAGCATCTCTGCATCACCTTCAGTGACCTCTGATTTTTAAGCAACTTATTTGTTTGATTTGGCATTTCACCTTGTCACCTCAGGCCGTGTGCAAGACATTGCCCTTCACTGAGGAAGCCATATAGAAAAGAGCACCCTCTTCTCTTTTAGGACCTCTTCGCAAAAAGGGTCTTTGAGCAAAACCTTTACCACATGGTTCTTTCAGGTAAGAGGGCAGTGCTTTTTGAACCAACATGTTCAAAGGTGGGTGTCTAACATCAGCTCTTAGCAACCATAGAACAGTCACTTAAAGCCTCTGAGACAACAAAGTTAACACATTACCAAATAATGGGCAACCCATCAATGGCTGTTACACTTCCACAGAGCACAGAGTGCCACATGAGCATATTGAGGTGGACAAGACCACTCAGGACAGATGTGGCCATGCTCTTCAAATTCTTCTCATCTGAAGCTCTGCTGCCTGTGAAAACGGTGCAGGACTTGGCTGCACCAGGAGCAGACTCTGCCCATGGGAGACTTCCAGGGAAAGCTCCAGTGAGGCCAGAACAGAAAGATGGAAAGGGAAGGTCCCCAAGTGACACATGTGATGAGTTTGCCCCATTTCACCCTAAAGGCAGGGGAGCCCACAGGCCATGGGCACAGGATTACACTTCAGGGAAACCACCATGGAGAGGCAATGGTTAAGAGATGCCACTAGTGCATCCCCATTGTGGTGACATGACTGTGAAGAACACCTTGGGGGACTGAAATACAGAAGCACCAAGATGGTTGTGCTGCCCAGGCCTCATCCCCACCTCTCCACATACCTTCTGCAGCTTGTCTGCCTTCTCATAGTACCCCTCTAGCTCCTGCCGCAGCACGTGGTTCTCCTCAGAGAGCATCTCTACCATCTGCTGCGCCCGCTCCACGATGGCGAAGGCGTCGGGCGTCAGCTGCTGGCCCGGCGGCGGCGGCGGCGGTGTCTGGGCAGCAGCAGGGGCCGGCAGTGGGGGCAAGGTGCCCGGGAGCAGAGGGCCGGTGGCAGCGGTGGCCTGCGAGGACATGGGGCTGTGCTGCTGGGCTGGCGGTGGCGGGAAGGGTGGCTGGCATTGTCGGCTGTGGGAAAGCACAAATGGAGGAGGTGTTAGAGACACGCACTCTCGAAACGCATGCAGGAGCTTTCACCTAATGACTGCACAATTTATTAATAGAGTTATAACTGTACAGTCATGATTCTGGTCCTTAGTCACTCCTAAATACCAACAATCACAGCAGGGACTGGGTAAATTGTCTCCTCGCCTGCTCTTGACAGTGATGTATACCTCTGGCACGAGTGGATAAAGGAAGCATTGACTCAAAACCAGCATTTTTGCCTAGGTACGCAGCTAATATTTCAGCAGCCAGCCAGCCTCTCCCTGCCCCCCCTTGCCACAAACCCCACTGCTGAGAAGTGTAAGCCAACGGGCTCGAAGGAAACACAAGGGATGCATTACTCACCCTTCGAACACCGCTCCCTGCCCGGAGTGAGACTGGCTGATCGGCTGAATTAGGAGGCGAAAGGAAGTGATGTGAGCGAAGCAGCATCCCCGAGCAGCTTTAGCAAGCGGTAAAGGGAAGGGCTGCTGCAGAGCTGCTGGAGGCACAGCCCTGGTCAATCATGGCAAGCCATAAAAGCCATCTTCCAGTGCAAGACCTCACTGCGTCACTCCCTGACCAATGGCATCCATCATCCACCAGGCTCATGTCGGGGAAGGATAAGAAGCAGTGAGCCAGCAGTGGACCTGCTTCTGGGCTGTGCTGTCTGATGGCGGGCGGCTCTTTAATCCACCTGAGTCACAATATGCAACGGCTGGAAGATACTCCAGGAGGACATCTTAGCAGTTTGGTTAACCCTGCTGCTGGTGGCCAGGCAAGAGAGGAGTCCCTCACTTCTGTCCTGCTTTCAGCCCTGCGAGCTCAAGAAGTGAGACTGCCCCTGTTTCAAAGGGGGGAAATTTAGGCAGGGAGCAGCTCAAAGCTTGTCTGCACTAGACCCATCTCCAACCTTCCAGCCACTGCACAGCCTCGCAGCCTCAGGCAGGGTGAGCAGCCCCATGCAGAGCCTCGCTGTGCACAGGCTGAGCCATTCCTCACCCCAGATGCCGAAGTTGTGAAATTTCTACACAGTGCTTGTCTAAGAGACTCAACCCAGACCACATGGGACATCTGTGTCAGAGCCCAGTTGGACTGGAAAATAAGCTGGCTGCTGGACCTCACCTGAAGTCTGCAATCAAGCACCTTCTGAAAGTTGTATTTCAGCTTAACCACAAGCTATTAGGCTGGCTATAGCTATAGTTGCCTTTATTTCTCTACCGTACATGAGGCAGGAGACCTAACAAACAGAAGTATTTACCCCATTTGGCCTCAAAGATCTGTGAATGCTGTTTTTCAGACAGACAATTTTGTGCTATATAAATACATATTAAATATGATTAGTGTTGCATTCAGCACCTACATGGCTTCTCAAAGCAGAGTTTTCAAAAGCTCTCAGCACTGGCTTAATTCTGCTGATAATAACCCATCCCTGCCTTCAACTGCAGCAGAATAAGAAGAAAAGCGAAGGCAATTTTAAAGCCCTTGCCCTAAAAGCGAGCAGTGGCTGCTCTAACAAGCTTGTCCCCATCAAGCCACACGACAGTGAGGAAAGCCAGCAATTGTCATATCTTCTGTCCAAACTAGAGGGAAAGCAAATGGGGCCCTGCAGACCCCCAGACACAGCGCACAAACAACCCCACACTCCCATCCCAGCTCTCATGCTTTGCACAATGCATCCACCGTGGCACAGAAAAGTACTGAAATGGAGCAAAGACCAGCGACAAGCCCATTCCCAAACACAAGCATACCACTAACCTGGCCAGCAGCACAGACCCTGATTCAGGTTAAGCATCCTGGGGAAGAAGATCGCAGCCAAGCTTCGTGCAGCCAGCACTGGAAAAGCCTGTGCTGAGCTCGCCCCTGGCCTCAAGAGGACTTACCTGCACAGCATAGACACACCCTAAGGCTGTCTATGTTCATTTATCGGGCTATCCCCTGGTAAATTAAACATTCATGGAGGCAGCACAGGAGAGGGCCTATTCCTCCTGGGCAGTTCCCCAGGCCAGGAGAATTTGCTCTCAGCCCCAGGCACATTACTTCTCTGGAAGAGGTGCAGTCTAATGACTTAGGAGCTAAATGTCTACTGAAAGTGGATAAAACTTTCCAAAGGACAGTAGGTCAAGGAGTTGCTGTATGACACTTTACATAAGGCCAACAAAACATACAGTAATTCACAGAATCCTAGAATGTTTTGGGTTGGAAGGGACCTTTAAACATCATCCAGTTCCACCCCCCTGCCATGGGCAGGGACACCTTCCACTAGCCCAGGTTGCTCAAAGCCCCGTCCAACCTGGTCTTGAACACTGTCAGGGAGGGGGCAGCCACAGCTTCTCTGGGCAACCTGTTCAGCGTCTCACCACCCTTGTAAAAAAAAAAATCTATTCCATATATCCAATCTAAATCTACCATCCTTTAAAACTGTTACCCCTTGTCCTATCACCACAGACCCTGGTAAAAAGTCTCTTGCACTTTCTTCTAAATTCCCCTGAAATACTGAAAGGCCACAATAAGGTCTCCCCAGAGCCTCCTCTTCTCAAAGCTGAACAACCCCAACTCTCTCAGCCTGTCCTCATGAGAAAGGTGTTCCATCCCCATGCCAATCATCTCTGCGGCCCTCCTCTGGATCTGTTCCACAGGTTCATGTCCTCTTGTGCTGGGGATCCCAGTGCTGGACATAGTACTCCAGGTGGGGTCTCACCAGAGTGGAGAGGAGGGGGAGAATCACCTCCCTCAACCTGCTGGCTTGCTTCTCTTGATGCAGCCCAGGATACAACTGGCTTTTTGGGCTATAAGCACACATTGCTGGTGCATGTCTGATTTCACGTCCATCAGTATCTCCAAGTCCTTCTCCGCAGGGCTGCTCCAAATCCATTCATCCTCCAGCCTGTACTGATACTGGGGATTGCCAATATCAGTTGAACTTTATGAGGTTCACATGGGCCCACTCCTCAAGCCTGTCAAGGTCCCTCTGAATGGCATCCCTTCCCTCAAGCAAACCAACTGCACCATGCAGCTTGATGTCATCTGCAAACTTGCTGAGGGTGCACTTGATCCCACTGTCTATGTCATTAATGAAGATATGTAACAGACCTTTGAGGGTCATCACTCATTACTGGTTTCCACTGGGACACTGAGCCACTGACATTAACTCTCTGGATATGGCCATCCAGCCAAGTCCTTATCCATCTAACAGTCCATCCATCAAACCCTATTTTTCCAATTTAGAGGCAAGGGTGCTGTGAGGGACCATATCAAAGGTGTTACAGAAGTCTAGCCAGATGACATCCATAGCTTTTTCTTTATCCAATGATAAAGAAAGATAATGTCACTCCATTGTAGAAGGACACTAGATTAGTCAGGCTTGATTTGCTCTTGGTGAAGCCAAGTTGGTTGTCTCTAATCACCTTTGTTTTCCATATGTTTTTACATAGCTCCCAAGAGAAACACTGCAAAATTTTATCTGTCATGGTTGGTGAGGGTTCTGCCTGTGCTGGCCCTGGCCCCGGCCCCGGCCCCACTCATCATCCATTCCTGTGCCCACACAGCACACACCACAGCAGAAATGCGACAGCACGGAGAAACAGGAAAATGAAATTGCAGCAGCTAGACAAAAACACCTCATATCAAATGCCACACTAGCTGGAGACAAAAAACATCCCACTCTGCCAGAAGAGAAGATGCTACTGTAGCTCTTCCCTCTGTGCTGACTGCAGGGATTTGCTGTGGTGCTCAGCATTACCTTATCAGGATGGGACACATTCCAACAGGGACTGTATCATTTTAATTGAGCATGTTAGGCTGCCTTGCCCTCTTGTATTTGTCATCAGAAAGGAAAGGAGCATGCACTCCCACTCCCAAGCTGACTTTATGGCTGGTGTATTTGCACTGCAGCCTTCAGACAGCGCTCAGCAAAGCCCAGGGCTGCAAAAGGAAGCAGTCACGACTTCCCCTGAAATCCCCTTAAAACAGTGGGTCCGAGTAGCCCCAAAGCTCCTGGACCAGGTTAAGATGCTGCTCCCTGCTCAGCGCCCTTTGGAGTTCACTGTCTCAGCAGCCTCACCACTTCTGCCTGCTGCTGGGACCTCACAGCAGGATGCCCTGGGGGGAGTGTGCGTGTGTCACACTGACCTGGGGGGCTTATTTTACCTTCCTGAGACCAAAACCAAGCTCCTAGCAGTACCTTGCGATCCAGGGCCGTGCAAGCCAGTGAGCCCAGCGAGCCTGGTGTCAAGTTGCTTGGCAAACCACAAGGACAGCCTGCCATGGGCACACTTCTCACACCATCCCTACAGTGCCCCTTTCTTTCAGTGGCCCAGTGTGCAAATCCCAACAAGGGACCCCATGCCCATCATGGGACTGGAATATTTTTTTTCTCGAAAATCTGAACAATAAAGAACATCATGAGGAATAAAACAACAGATGTCACTCATGATGCAAAAGGTGCTCCACAAGCACGTGCAAACTCAGCCAAGCACAGGGCACCTTCTCAGTGCCAGTCTGCACTTGCGTGTTTTCCCACAGCAAGTAATTGAGGTATGTGTGAGTTTCCTTGTCTTTACCAAAATAAAGGCCACAGCTGATTTTATGCAAGTAAAAGCCTATCTGTCTGGACACAGTTACACCACTACAAAGATACAGACTTGCTGTAAGATTTAGATTAGACATAGGGAAGAAATTCTTCACTGTGAGGGTGGTGAGACACTGGCACAGGTTGCCCAGAGAAGCTGTGGCTGCCCCCTCCCTGGCAGTGTTCAAGGCCAGGTTGGACGGGGCTTTGGGCAACCTGGGCTAGTGGAAGGTGTCCCTACCCATGGGGATGACGAACTAGATGATCTTTAAGATCCCTTCCAACCCAAACCCTTCTATGATTCTTTACAGGAATAGCTTAGAATAACATAATTAAATATATCTCTGAATCAAAACCAGTGGAGATACAGCAATTTTTCTTCTTCCCAGTGAAGTAGTATGTTCTTTGGTCATAGACACACCCTTTAAACAGCTGCAGGAACTCCTGACATGGTACTTCTAGAAAATCTCAAGCTCCCATCAATTTAACCTTTTCACATGCACTTTAGTCTGTCTAGCTTTACACTACAGAGGGAGGAGAGCTCCCTGGGATCTCCATTTTCTTGAACTACAAACCACTTGTTGAGCTACTAAAGATTTACACCCTGTAGCAGCAGCCAGGCACCAGAGTCTCAACAGCCAGGGCCACAGGAGAGATTCGCTGAAGCATTTTCCAGCTCGGAAACTAAACTGGCAAAACTGACATTACATTTCTCGAAGCACGTCTGTTCAACATAATGAGCATATTTCTGACTTTCCTTTTACTTGCTTAATCTGTCCAATTTAATTCTGACTAAGCCTTCTGCAAAATCTCCAAGTGTATATGCAATAAAATCAACACAGCGATTCATACTAACAAATCAACATTTGCAGAAAAAGGAGTTATAACATCAGCTTAGTTCACATCCAACTGCTCATGTAAAGCTCCAAAGAAATGAAGCAATCAGGATTATCCTGAGCTCCTTCAGACTTAGTAAAGAATGACATTCTCAAAATGCTTCTATGGTATTTTAAATGTTGATCTTACTCTGCATTACAGCAGGTTAAAATCTTCCAGCCAAACATGTTTTCATCAAAAACTGTCTTTCCTAAAAGCATGAAACTGTGGAACCTTATGAGTTTTGGATTTCTCTGCAACACTGCAGCTACAGTTCTATTGAAAACGTATTTTTTTGTTGACATTATTGTAGAAGTAGGACTCCTATATACTTCTGCAATGCAATGCAAAGAAGAAAAAAAGAAAAAAACTAAGGAAACCAGCTTTCAGAATAGGGAGCACCACACAGGCAGTGAGCCTTTCAAGGGCTACCATACTAGGGTCACCAGACGGCACTCTCTCTTTTAAGTGATGTATAGCTTGTAATATATGTAATAGATTGCTATATATAGCTTGCAGTACAATGTCTTCAGCAAAATACTTGACTATGCACCTCAATTTCCTTAAAAACCCCTCAGAATTCAGCAAGGCCACCCAAGCCCCCAAATTTTGGCATGGTCTCAATATACCTCTTACACTCGAACCCCTGGGAGCAAGAATAACCAACATAGAGGAATTTTGGGAGGAATTTGCAGTTTTATGCAGGAATAAGAAACCCTGAAAGGACACTTGCTGTTGACCACTAGGAAATCATAAATACGAAAGACCTACTGCCCAATAAAGCAGGGAAGTGTAAGGAAGTAATGAAATGAAAATGCCTGTAAATGTTCTGGAAAGGAAACTTCACCACTGCCCTGCTACAGGTACAATGCAGCTCTCCTCTATGTAGAGATGACCAGTGGAGGAAGAACTTTGTTTCCAACATACCATGGCATTTATATACATAATTAAAATGCCCTCCTGTAACCTTTTTAGTTCATCTTTCTCTGAATGCTCTGCCTTCCTTTGTCTCTGGGGCAGACTGGCATACTTCATCTCCTGAAGACTGTCCCAAGGAACTTTATCTCACAACTTCACAAATCTAATGTGGATGCTCCAGCTGAGTCGGCAAAAAGGAGGAGGCTTCTCTGGGGTACAGATTGTTGAAGCTGCCTTAGGCTTTTCCTTGCAATGAGAGTAAAAAGTGTGCAAGGTGCTTATTCCTGTCCAGTGACCAGGAACCTTGAGTCTGGATACTAACCTCAGACCCAAGTGTCTACCTGACTTCCACTGTGATTTCTGCAGTCATGAAGCTGACTTCAAATGCTATTCTTTGTAGCTGTGAGTAACCAAGGAATCAGTGTTGTCACTGTGGGGGAAAAAGACAGGATCCTGGGAAGGTCAGTAAGCCCAGTCTGACAGTCATGGTGCAAGGAAATATAGACCCATCATTAAATGCTGATACAGACAGAAATTGGAGACTTTCCATAGCCAAGAAGTAGCCCTTGTGGTATCCTCTGACTTACAGAATCAGCAACAGTTGCAGCACCTTGTACATACAAAGGTTTATTTCAAAAAACATTTTGTAGACTTGGACTCACATCTCCAGAATTCACTATTTCATTTGTTAGTACTGGACAGACCTTGGCCCAGTTTTTTCGAGGGTGACTACATCAAGATTTGCAGGGCAAAATTATCATCTGAAAAGGCACACACTGTATTAATCATATCATCCATTGTTAAGTGAGGGACAGGATATTGTATTTCTTCACAGGGATCCACACTCAGAATAAGTAAAGGGGAAGTAAAAGTTAGAGGCCATCTAGGGTGCAGGGATCATGAGATGATCGAATTTTCAATCCTTGAAGAAACAAAGAGAGGGGTTAGTAAAGCTGCCACCTTAGACTTCCACAGGACTAACTTTGACCTGTTCAAAAGACTGATTAACAAAATCCCTTAGGAGGCTGCCTTGAAGGATGTGGGAGTCCAGGAAGGCTGGATATACTTCAAGAGAGAAGTCTTAAAGGCACAGGAGCAGGCTGTTCCCATGTGCCGGAAAACAAGCAGGTGGGGAAGGAGACTGGCCTGGCTAAACAGGGACCTTTGGCTGGATCTCAAGAACAGAAGGAGAATCTATTGCCTTTGGAAGAGGGGGCAGGCCTCTCATGAAGACTATAAGGATATAGGGAAGTTATGCAGGGAGAACATTAGGAGAGCCAAAGCACACCTAGAGCTCAACTTGGCCACAGCTGTTAAGGATAACAAAAAATGTTTCTATAAATTCATTAATAGCAAAAGTAGGATTAGGGAAAATCTCCTTCCTTTACTGGATGAAGAGTTAAACATGGTAACTAAGGATGAGGGAAAGGCTGAGGTGCCCAACGCCTACCTTGCCTCAGTCCTTAGCAGTGGAACTGGCTGTTCCCTGGACACCAGCCTCATGAGCGGGGACATGGGGAGGGGAAGCAGACTGAGGTCAGCACAGTTGAAGAGGAGGTGGTCAGAGACCTGCTACACCACTGGGATGCACACAGGTCTGTGGGACCGGATGGGTTACACCCAAGGGTGCTGAGGGAGTTGGCAGATGTGCTCGCCAAGCCGCTGTCCATGATTTACCTGAAATCATGGCTAACTGGGGAGGTCCCATCGGACTGGAGGGTGGCAAATGTGACACCCATCTACAAGAAAGGCAGGAAGGACGATACAGGAAACTATAGACCTGTCAGTCTGACCTCGGTGCCAGGGAAGGTCATGGAGCAGGTCATTGCGGGTGCCATTGGAAGTCATATAATGGACAACCAGGGGATCAGGCCCACTCAGCATGGGGTTATGAAAGGCAGGTCCTGCCTGACAAACCTGATCTCCTACAACAGGGCAACCTGCTTATTGGATGAGGGAAAGGCTGTGGATGTAGTTTACCTTGACTTTAGCAAGGCCTTTGACACAGTTTCCCACAGCATTCTCCTGGCAAAACTGACTGCTTGCAGCTTGGATGGGCACACGCTTTGCTGGGTAAAAAACTGTCTGGATGGCCGGGCCCAAAGAGTTGTGGTGAACGGAGTTAAATCCAGTTGGCGGCCGGTCACGAGTGGTGTCCCCCAGGGCTCGGTGTTGGGGCTACTCCTGTTTAACATCTTTATTGATGATCTAGAGGAGGGGATCGAGGGCACCCTCAGTCAGTTTGCAGATGACACCCAGCTGGGTGGGAGTGTTGATCTGCTCGAGGGTAGGGAGGCTCTGCAGAGAGACCTGGACAGGCTGGAGCCATGGGCTGAGCCCAACTGGGGGAGTTTCAATAAGGCCAAATGCCGGGGGCTGCCCTTGGGCCACAACAACCCCCAGCAGCGCTACAGGCTTGGGCAGGAGTGGCTGGAGAGCTGCCAGTCAGAGAGGAACCTGGAGGGGTGATTGACAGCCGGCTGAACAGGAGCCAGCAGTGTGCCCAGGGGGCCAAGAAGGCCAATGGCATCCTGGCTTGTGTCAGCACTAGCGTGGCCAGCAGGGACAGGGAAGGGATCTGAGCCCTGTACTCGGCACTGGTGAGGCCGCACCTCGATTCCTGGGTTCAGTTTTGGGCCCCTCACTACAGAAAGGACATTGAATGACTCGAGCGTGTCCAGAGAAGGGCAACAGAGCTGGTGCAGGGTCTGGAGCACAGGTCCTATGAGGAGCGGCTGAGGGAACTGGGGGGGTTTAGTCTGGAGAAGAGGAGGCTGAGGGGAGACCTCATGGCCCTCTACAGCTCCCTGAAAGGAGGGGGCAAAGAGCTGGGGATGAGTCTCTTTAACCAAGTAACCGGCAAGAGGAGAAGAGGGAATGGCCTCAAATTGTGCCAGGGAAGGTTTAGACTAGATATTAGGGAGCATTTCTTTCCAGAAAGGGTTGTTGGGCGTTGGAATGGGCTGCCCAGGGAGGTGGTGGAGTCCCCATCCCTGGAGGTGTTTAAGAGTAGGATCGACATAGCGCTTAAGGATTTGGTGTAGCTGGGAACTCAGTGTTAGGTTAATGACTGGACTGGATGATCTTCAAGGTCTTTTCCAACCTAGACGATTCTGTGATTCTGTAATGAATACTCTTTCTAAAGCCCTGCTGATACTCAGCAAAGAAAAAGGTTCCCTTCCTCAACCTCTGCACTCCTAGAGGAATCAACTGGGATAGTAACACAGAATGGTAAGGAGAAATTACATGGGCATCAACCAAGCTGTGGGAACAGCTTCATTTCTCATTGTTTTTACGAAAGGCAGATTAGACCAGAAGGAGAGGATACAAAGCTTTTCTACAGGGCTGCCAGCATCCAAGTCAGCTGGAAGCGCAGTCTCCAACCCACGCTCATGCTTGGGCTATCCTCGCTGAGAAAGGCCAGCAGAACTCAGCTTGGGCGTGACATCCTTCGGCTCAGCCATGTTGCCAACATGCCTGCCTGCCTGGGGTGTCTCAGGGAGGAAAAGGAGCTCCTTGTAGTCCCCTCAGCAGCCACAGACATGTGGTTGAATGAGTAAATATCAACAGGTTGTCTGAAAACAGCGGTAATGAAGGGGGGGCGGTTAATACACAAATAGCCAGAGAAGCCAGTCTATTCCAGCAGTTAAATATAGGCTTCTACATCCAGGCAGAGTGGAATTTTAGGAGGCAGATAAACTGGGATATCTTAAAAAGCAGCTCAGATTTATTCTTCAGTTGCATGCCATTTTTTAAAATGTATGGATTAAATCAGAATTAAAAGGTGCCTGTCTGCAAGCAGCCACAAATAAAGTCCTGTCAACAAGCAATAGTGTTTCCAGTTCAAGGCTTCATTTGCATTATACACGCTTTTTATTAATGGTGCAGAGAAAGAAATCATTCCGGAGAAAACACACCAGGATCTGACAAGGGCCACTGGAAGCAATGAGGAGGATTCATTGCATTGAGTGATCTGGATCACTGCTTAAGCAGGGCACAGAGAAACAATGTGGACTTGAGCAGGTCCAAGTTCATCCACCCAGGAATAAATACAGTAAGCTACAGTAAAAGGGTGGGAAATCCTATCCTGGGCTGTGACTACCCTCACATGCCTGACCGGGTAACAAGCTGTATGGCGAGCTCCCAGGGTGCCAACGTCTGAAACATCAAGTGTTAATGAGCTATGTAAATGAGGAACATTGAGCTGCATTGCAGAGGTGATATTATATCTGGTGGGCCTCTGGTTCAGCTGGTACTGCAATGGTGTCCAGGTCGACTTTCCAGAGTAAAAAAAGGGGTTTTGGCAACAGTGAAATAATTACAGGACTCTAGGCTCCATCTGTTACACACATTAAAGGACCGATAGCACAGGGCTCCTCAATGTATCTGACAAAGATATTGCAAAATCCCAACTGGCAACTAGAAAATACAGGCTAAAACTAAGATGCAGATCTGTGCCAGGGATGGCAATTAGCTAGTGGAACAAGTCTGTAAACGCAGTGATGGATTCTCCAGACAGACAGTGTTATAATCACCAGAACTAAATGTTTCGCAAACTCGAGTTAATTCATGGTGTTGTGCAAAAGACTAAATTAGATTATTTCCAAGCCCTTTTACCTGACAAGCTGTGACTCTCTGAACATGCACCTAAGGAATGTTAGCAAAGACACCATTCAGGAATAGCTGCACATCTAGGAAAGGAAAAGTTTCCTAGTTTATTACACTTGGCCAACTTAAAGCATTCAGAAGTCATGAGTCAGGGCCCCAAGCAACATGCAACTGGCTTAAAAATGCTGATATTTTAAAACAGGAACAAATATTGTTTCCTTTTTATTTGCCTTTTGGTTTTTTAGCCTTTAAGCTTCAGGGTTCAAGCTCTGTTCTGCAATCGTGATGTCCATAAAGCAGACATCATTAAGTATAATTTATATAAATGCTGAGATTACTGCAGAATTATATGACTCTAGGTCTTCAAGATAATACAAAATACCTTGGGATTTACAGTAAAGTTGTGAGAACTCACCATGGTGATTATAAAGGCAATGTTCCCTTTGAAACCAGCCATGTGCCAAAAAAAAAAAAAAAGAGCCAAACCAAAAAAGCAAGTTAAGCAGCAGCTGCAGTTATCCCATCTCCTTCAACAGCTCCCTGCCAGCATTTGTGGGTTTCCAGCCACATTTCCCTCATCACAGAAGAGCTGGGGGAGTGGGGGATCATTGACCCTGCAGGTCTATTCTGTCTCTGGTATTTGTGGGTGCTTCCTCTGGACTAGTGCAGTTCTGTGCTTCTCACCTCTCTTTTCTAGAAGACAGAAGCCTTTTGCACAGTCCCTGTCCAGAGGACACCAGGATGGATGGGATGGAGAACAGATATGACCAGGACAGAGGGAAGGAGATGCTGGGATATATGAGATTCCCATCTGACCACCGGCAAAGCTCTGTTTCCATTAGTTTCTTTCCCAGGCCCTCCTGACAAGACGAAAGCTGGAAATTTCTCACCTTTCTTGCTCCTCTAGCAGAAAAAAAACAGCCTCTCCAAACCCTACTCATCCATTAACTGTATGAAGCTGGGTAGTCCCCTACCTTGACCTCTCTTATCAAGATCCCCCATCCCAGCCAGATGGCTGGCCATGAGCCTCCCGAGAGCCCAGGTAGGGGGAAGAAGCAGTGAGCAAGAGCAGAGGCACAGGAAGATTCGCACTTGGGAGCAACCCAGCAGTGTAACACAGCCCTCCGCTCTCCTCTAGCAGTGTTCAGGGGCTGCCGACTAGACAAGTCCTCTAGCAGGGATGGGGCTGGCATCCCCAGACAGGTACCTGCCTTAACTCCTCAGAGAGGAATATTTGTAGCAGCGGCCATTTTTGTGAAATTGCATTTTAATTACACTCATTCCAGACCTGGACAAACCCATCCTGCAACACAGCCCAAGATGCACACAGGGATGCACTGGGATGTACAGCTGCTGCAGACAGACAAATGGCAACTGATGAGCACACTGGGATTACTGCCACTTCTTGAAGGCTTTCATCACCCAAATCTTCCCAGATAACAGGGCCATAAGGGGATCCTGCAGCCCATGGGGTTGGGATATGGCACAGGAGATTAAACCAAACCAATTCATACCAATTAAGAGCAAGTCTGGGTAATGTCAACAGTGAAAATATTTCAGTGAGCCCAAGCAAAGTCAAAGATTAACATTCCCATACAGAAAAATATCTCAGAAAAAAGCCCGAGATGAGTATGAAGAACTACTGCTTACCGAAATCTACGTAGCCAAGTGTCCCCGCCAGCCTCTGGTGCTGTGCAAAGCAACAGCATGAGATACAGTCTGCAAGTGAGGAACTGTTCTGCTAGTGCTAATTACCATCTAAAACATAGATGGCAAGAACAGGCAGGGAGGAAACATCCCCCAAAATCCAGGCACCCTGTGAAAGGAGCTAAGAAGGACCCAAAAATCCCTGTCTGCACACCAGGACCCGGAACAGCCTTAAAGAAAGCACAAGAGAGACCATATATCTTAGAACAAACCTAGCTTCGGTGAAACCCCAACCTCCTAACCTACCCCTGGAAACATATGCTGGAGTAGCCAGCAGGAGTACATGCAGACTGACAAGTATTCAGGCTCTTGCTGAGCTCCAAGACACCACCAAGAATTTTTGGTAAGTCTGCAAACTGCAGCAGCTCTGCTCTGCCACGCTGCCAGTCCTCTGCTGCACAACACATCCCTTGAACATGTCAGGAGGGACATTTCACCACCATCATGCAAAGGAAATGGCACAGGGGATGCCACAGGGTAGCAGGCATCCCCTCTGCAGTGTGATTTGGGGGTTAAACCATGGTGCCTTACTGGGAATGAGCAGTAACCACCATCACAAGTCAGGGCTTTCTCCCCACAGCTGTTGGGATGATAGAGCAGCACACTGGGATAAAGCTGAGGGCTGACTTGCGCTGCCAGTATGGAAAAGCTGCACTGAAATCAAGGGGTTTCTCAGCGTTAACCTTGCTGATCAGGCATCTGGACAAGATTTTGAAACTGGTCCCAAAGGGTTTCCCACTCAGTGCCGTTCCCAGTTAGCTGCAGCAGTGCATGTAGCAGTGCATGCAGCACCAAGGTCCGCACACTTTCATGGACTCAGCAGAACAGACTCTGTGAGTATTGAATCAGCATTTTCCAAGAGTAATAAAAAAAATCCAAACCAGCTCCTTTTTTGTGGAGACGAATCTACTTGGTGCCAAAGATGTTTGTTAGCACCACGAATGGCTGCGGCAGAGCATGGCCCCAGCTTGACCCTGTTGCCCTCAAGTTCATATAGCTGTTTCTTAGCATAAACAGAGATTTTCGCTGAGCTCTTAAAAATATCATCTTGCTCTGACAAAATTGCACAAACTTTGCACAGTGGTAGGCTAGTAATCAAAATACATGTGTAGCTGGAGGAAGGCCAGCAGCACTCAGTGTGGGCCCTTCGCTTGTCACAACTGCCTTGCAACATTCATCAAAGCCACGCTCCGAGTTCCTCCCCATCTTGTCACAAAACCCATCACTTCTGCAAACACAGAAAGGCAGAGCATCTATCCCTTGATTTCATGCCTTACATATATCGGAACGGAAGAGCCAGGTCAGCTTTGCTATATTTTCTCTGCGCCTGCACTGTGGCAAAATAAGTGCACACAATTTAAGTCAATGCTGACAAAACCTTTGGGGATTTGGGGGTCAGAAAAGAGCTAATAAGGCAGTTTGCAACATTAAAATCACCCACAATCACATCAGACAACACCAGCCTTCCAAACCCAGCAAAATACTATCCAGGCAGTCAAAGAGACAAGGATGAGACAGAGGAACACTCATTTAGGTACAGCAAGGAAAAGGGAGCCTTCAACACATGGGCTCACCTCTGAAGGCATCAAATGTGCCTGGGCACTGGGCAGGACTCACACCACTTGCAGGGATCAACTCGCAATGAGTAAACACTCCAGATTACTTTTAATGCGCTTGGAATAAACCTGTGCTCATGGGGAGGCCCAGGACGAGGGGCCCGGTACTGTGAAAGCCCCACGTGAGCTCTGTTGGAGAGATTTAAGCAGGGCATAAGCGGCGTATACGCTTTATATAGCTCTCTTGCAGATGCAGGTGCCTCCACCAGCTATCCTGTGCAAACCTGGCCACTCGGTGTGACGTCCCCACTGCACACCTATGGCTGAAGCTCGCAGGGGCCACACCTACACGAGGCCCAAGCCCCACAGAAGGTGGCTCCTCTAGTGAGGGCAGGATCAGGCCCCTCCGGCAGACCCACCCCCCTTGACGGCCATTACCTGCTGACCCCGTACTCTGGGGGCGGCTGGTAGCGGACGAGGGCCACGTCTGCCCGGGCAGGCTGGGGGGTGGCGTAGGAAGCCTTGAGGACATCCTGCGCTGGCTGTTCGCCGTAGAAGAGCCCGTGCTCCTGCCCCTTGTTGCTGGGGGCTGCCACCTTGCCTTTGTAGGGGTACTCGGGCGGCGGGCCCCGTGGGTCCGTGGCCTTGCTGGGCAGCGGGGCTGCCTTGAAGCCCTTTCCACCCCCGGAGACCGGGGGGTGCTGCTTGGCCCCATTCCTCTCCAGCGAGAGCTGCATGATCCTCTCACTCAGCGAGCGGACGTGGCCCTGCTTCAGCTCCTTCAGTGCCTCGTCCTTATGCGCCTGCCCGCTGTTGGCCCGGTTCACCGTTGGCCTCCCCTCTGTCCTGGACTTCTGGCTGGACGCACCATAGAATCCTGGGGTGGCGGCAGTGGCCGAGGGTGGCTGGCCTCGGAAAAACTGAGACTGGGCCTTGGCCTCCTCATAGGTAGGGAGCTCCTCGGCACCGTGCGGGGGCTGCGGGGCCCGGGGCTGCTTCTCCATCGCAGCACCGTCCCCCTGGTGCTCCTGCCCCTGCGGTTCCTGCCGCCCCGATGGCTGGACCATTGGCAGCTCTTCGGGCACGAGGTTTTCTGCGGAAGAGAGAGTGCTGGCAGTGCTGTTGGAGGGGCCGGCGCTGCCCGTCGCCTGGTGCTGTATGGCCAGCAGGTTCATGTTCTCGCTGGGGTTGCCATACCTCAGCCGCTCCTGGATCAGGCGCTGCAGGACGGTGCCAGCTGCCACCTCCTCCGCCCCTCGCATCTCCGCCTCTGGGACCCGGCGGAAGCTGGGTGGGCGCAGGGTGCAGAGGGCCTCCTCGGCTGGGCAGGGAGAGAGAGGCAGCCATTAGCTCCGCTGCCTGGGAGGTCTGATCCCCCCCCCCATTTCTCCCCCTCTTACACCCCATGGCTGTGACCCCGTGTCCAGGATGCACCCCAGGGGCCGTGCCCTGCCAGGGTCCCCCTGGGAGCACAGGGGACATAGCTGGAAGCCATGAAAGGAGGCAGGGCACCACTCCCCACTCCTGTGTGCCCCTCCCAGATCATCCCTAATTCTGTTTGCAGCGACCACTAAATTCATTCCTGACCCCTCTCCAGCCCTCCGCTCCATAATCCTACATGTGCCCAATACCCACAGCTCTGAACGCCCTCCCAACTCAACAGACAGACAGGCAATGTCACAGGGAAACTCAGTCTTTTCTAAAATACAAATAGAAGAGAATAGAACAGAACATTTCAGTTGGAAGGGGACCTACAATGATCATCTAGTCCAACTGCCTGACCACTTTAGGGCTGGCCAAAATTTAAGTCATGTTATGTCCAAATGCCTCAAACACTGACAGGCTTGGGGCATCAACCACCTCTCCAGAAAGCCTGTTCTAGGGTTTGACCTCTCCCCTGGAGAACCTTGCTAGTCTTACAGAGGCACCCTGTATGGCAATACTAAACAAGATGCTGCATTTTTGACAGCCAAAGTCAGATGAGTCAAATCCCCTCCTAAGTGCACTGCCTGCTAAAACAAAATAAAACACAGAACATGTCACAGAAAAACTGTGAAATGACACTGAATAAAAGGGTCCTAAAAGTGTAATTAAAGAATAACCTGTGCTCTAGCAATCTTCCCCTAAAACTGCAAATTTCCTTCTGGCCAGTTACACTATTTCTAAGGGAGTCAATACTAACTGTTGTAATTTTGCTGGGTGAGTACAAGGACGGCATTACGGTCATAGATGTAACACCAGCATTATAAAAAAAGCACAGACAGATTAGCTACACAACCCTAACACAGGCTACTGAAGTCATTCAGAGGCAATGGCATAATTTTTGCACTATATACACTGTGGAGTTTGCCTGGAGCTAAGCATCTAATGGCATATAACCATGGCTGAGAGGTTGGAACCCCTCCCCCCTGAAGCCCTCCTCCCACACTCATCCCCAAAGTGGTGCAAAACATTTGTCTGAACAGTGTCTGAGCCCAGAGTAATGCTCCTGAAAGACCCCAGCATGAACAAAAGTGAGAATAAGCCCGCAGCTCTAGACAGTCCTCCCATGTCCTTAGGCAAGAAGGAGGTGCTGTTTTCAGTTCAGTTTTTTGAGGTCATTCTTGGAAACTTTCTCTCTCTTTCCTGCTGTTTCCAATTCTCAGAGGAGTTCATCAGAAGGACTTACATTTGTTTTTTGGCATTTGAAAGTAGTTAAAAAGCAAACTTTCTCTTGAGGTCTGGTATTTCCCTGAGGTTTCATCAGTTACTGCACATGCTGTGGGACAACTTATATACAACCCGGATGTCACAGGGGAAGAAAAGCCTTCAACTCGTAACTATGAGAATAGGTCATTTCCACTAACATTTTTGTGGCAAAGCCTTAAAGATGATTGTGGGGCTCAGGAGTGAGAGATTCCCAGGCTGTTTCACTCCACACCTGCCCTACAAGATACCCCTCTCCTGATCTCCCTGAGGCAATGTCAGCTTCCCCGGCCAGTGTTTAAGCAGAAAGATGCACAGACACACATAACTCCATCTACCTGTCTGCACAACAGCCAAGTATCCATCTACTTTATACATCCCTGCAGTTACAGAAAACTCTTACTGCTTTATCCATGTTATCACAGTGCACAGAAGCCTCACCATAGTGAACATTTTTGCAGACATGCAATAAAAATCTCCCCAACATACTAGGAAGCTGTGGTCTAGGTTGTTAGACTATACTTGAGATAAGCCTGAGGAAAGTGGATAAAGCCAAGGTCACATGGTCAAGGCAGCTCTTTATCATACATCAGGATTTCCAACCCTGCACTAGTTATCTGTTATCATCCTTACATTTGGGAGATGTACTTTAGTGGCCTATTATTCAGGTCCACAAGGACTGACTACAGTGAGCCTTCCATAGGGTGCCTGCAGTCCTACTCCATCAGCAGAAAGCTATGGACCTCAGCCCAGCTGTGCAGTCAGAAGAGCAGCCATGTCCTGAAGGACAAGTGGAAATGCTGCATCTTCCAGAAGTACAAGGTGACAAATGATGGTGGGTCACAATATTCAAGTCAAAGGTAACTCCCCTTTACCTTTAACTCTACCAAGGATGAGAAGCTGGCCTTCAACTCTGTAAATACTATTTGTAAAGGGTCTAAATTCTCAATTTATGCTTTGGGAAAAACGTGGAAGTAAATACAGTGGGTTTGTATGAAAGTGTGGCCAGGCACTTACCAGCTTTTTCTTTGGCACTGATCACTTCAGCTGTTAGTGGAGAAACTTCATGCCTGCCAGCAAACAACTGGTGATCCTGGTAAATAAAGCCAGTGTCTTCCAGTAGCTGGACTGGGCTGGTAGGCTTGTAACAAACAGATGTGGAGCCTGTAAGAAAGAAGAATGGGTTGTCAGTAAAGAAACTGCTCGAGTGACAAAATATAAAGCCACGACTTAGAACAGAAATCAAAAAAAATTTCTTGAGCATGATAAGGTGCCTGAGAAGCCCTGCTAAGGCCACTGAGCAAACCTCTTCTGTCCTCACCACCTAAATAACACATTAGATCTGAGGAACAAGAGGCAGCCACCAAGTCATCAGTGCTGTTTCATGCACCAACCCAGCCTCACCTTCAAGATCCCCAGTCCAGGTACAAAGCAAGGCTTATAAGAGCTGACAGTGACAAGCTCACTAATCAAGGCATGGCCCCAGGATATGAAGCCAACAACCAGTGTAGAACTGAAAGAGAGGATAGGTAAAAAGAAGAAAAGAAGGATATGTAAGGACCCAGCCACACATTTAACAGGGCTAGCGTCTGGGAAAGGCTTTACCACAAAATCAGATCACAAACAATAGTTCAGCAATGCAGAAACCTGCTGAGACATAAAATACAGCCAACGCTATCAATGGAGAGAGTTTATAAATCACTTTGTCCAGATGTTCTTAATACGGTAAGGAGAGGATGTAGCTGGAGGGCCATGGGAATGTGTCTGGCAGACCAACTGCACAGGAGCCACACGCCCTGAACTCCAGCATCCCACAGACATTGATGGCTGGACTAGTCCCCCAGCCCCTTTCACAATCAGTGACCAAGAACAAACTCTCCTGGCAAGCAACAAGGCTCATCCTAAATCTGCTCTCAGGGGTGGCTTTCTCTGGCAGTGCCTGTTTCAACAAGCTCATATGAAATGCATCACTGTGGTGTTAAGCCAGGGATGACATTGACTTGACCCCACAATTCAAGAAAGACACAGACAGACTGGACAAGGTCCAAAGGAGGGCCACGAAGATGACCCAAGGGCTGTAGAACCTGCCCTTTGAGGAAAGGCTGAAGGAGTTAAGTCTTATCCCTGAAGAAGAGAAGGCTGAGGGGGGACTTCATCACAGTGTTCAAGTACTTAAAGGACATCTCTTTTCACAAGGAGATACCTGGAGAAGGCAAGGGGCAACAGGTACAAGTTGCACTAAGAAAGGTTTTATCTTGACATAAGAAAGAAACTTTTTTACAGTGAAAACAATCATTCACTGGAACAACCTCCCCAGGGATGTGGTAGAGTCCCCATCATTGGAGGTTTTCCAGATGCCATCAGACAAGGTGCTAGATAATCTCATCTAGGCTCCCCTTCCCACCAGATGTTACATCAGATGATCTTTTGAGGTCCCTTTCAACCTGGGCTGTTCTATGTTTCTATGACTTTCCACTTCCTACTTATTTTTCTAAGCACTATCTCATTTTTGTAAACAGAAAGGTCTCTGAGGTCCAAACCCTGGAGACAGGCATCACCTGGCCCCTAGTACCCTGGTGCAGAAGTGACACAGCAGAATCCCTCTCCACTTACACCACCAGTTGCCATAGGTTTTAGATTATGGAAATGGCCATCGACCTTCAGCATCAGCCACTGACATGGTACTTGCCTGAGCAGGAGGTAAAGGGCTCAAAGTGGCACCAGTGGGGCATCCACCCATCCCAACAGGGCATCCATCCATCCCGGTGGAGAAGGAAGCCCACAGGCACCAGGAAAAACCATCATCCACAGATGACCTGGATTTATTAATCTCAACTGCTTAGTTTGCGCTCAGCTAACTGTGTGCTCACTGGCACATATCACACGGGGAAGTTGCTTTGCTCTCCTCTTTACATAAAGGTCACTGCTAATCCCACACCCCTGCATGGAATAGGGCAGCAGAGGGGTAGTGGGGGGCAGGATTGAGTCCATCTTCTCTACAGGAACGAAAGCACTATTTTATTCTGTGCCCAGAGGAAATAGGCATTTCTGTGAAATGTTAATGAATTCATCACTTTACCATTCATATTACGCATGAATGTGTATGGCAGTTATCTATATTTAGAGAGCAAGAGGGAAAAATTGCTCACTTGAGTAGATCAAAGCCAAATATATTTATGAAAATGAGCATGGTAGACTGGTCTGAAATTTGTGCTGATGCTGATACAGACTCAAGGGAAAAACTCAAGAACCCTAATTTCCAACATTATTACCCTATTCTGGTACAGAATAGTATTAAAGACCCTTCACCACTCCTCCACACACAGAGTCCTGCCTTAGAATCAGAAATCCCCTATGAAACAAGGGAGTTTTGAGCTTGGGCTTGTTTTATGAATAAAAAGTTGACTGGGGTGAAACAAAGAAAATCTGTACACCCAAGGAAGGCAAGCAGCTTCAAGCATTACAGGCCACCTGAACAGTCATTAACTCATGACTTGGCCTCACCACTCCCCAAACAGAATTTAAAGGAAAGAAATTGTTAGTAAAACTGTATACTCGTCTTCTGCATTTTGAGTCTGTAGGCATCCTTGGGTCATGGTTTCAGATTTTCTGAGATGCAAAAAGGAAAACAAAAACTTGGGTTTTTCTGTAATAAGAGCAGAAATTCTCACCTAATCACTTGTCTTTGCCATGGCAAAGCAATATTCTACTAAAATCTGGACTGGTAAATGATAACATCTGTCAAACTGCTCAGGTTCTGACCTCTGTTATATGAGAGTCAAGTAGCTCCAACCTGGACAGAAACCAGTGCACTTTGATGTACCGATGTTGATGTTTTATCATCCTAAAATGATGTAATGAAGCTTCATGTTAAAAATGATGTAATGATATTTTATGTTCATTCACAGTAGGTTTTAATAAAATGTCAGCTGTAACTGGCACAGAAAGCCAGTTTATGCGTAAAACAGATAACAGTTGCTGAAAGATCAGTGCCTGGCGCGCAGCCATGATCCAGATCATGGACAATAACGCACCACTTGAAAGCTTAGTGAAGCCTCACGAGCCATTTGGAGCAAGGCACAAGCCTTTATTCTTTCCCCCCCTTGCTATCACTGGAGCCTCCCAAATCCTGGCTCCAATCTCTGGAGGGAAGGGTTTGCTACACCCAACTCTGCTGGGATGCAAGGTGCCTGTTCAATGCTCAGGCACTTGCTCCTTCCCCAAACCTCCCCATTCTTCTACGATGCTCACCAAAAAAGCAATTTTCATCCCTGTAACTGAATCCTGGTGCCAGAGCAGCGGTGCCCAGGTGCCACAGGTAAGCAGCCAGTTGAGGACAACCTAAGATGGAGGCCATCATCCCTCCAAGGACATGTCCCAGCAAAGGGCTTTCTATCCACATCTAGCCCAAACGTCCTAAGCCACAAACCATGGCTGCTGCCCCATGTTTTGTCCCTGCTGCTGCCAAGAAGAGCCAACCTCATCCCCTCTCCTCTCCCCCTCTCAAAGCCAGCCCAGCCCCCTCAGCCCCAGCTTGCCAGAATACAGCCCAGTCCATAGACATCACATCTTCAATGGCCATATATCCATTGTCTCTTACAGCCAACCTTGTAAGACATGACAACATTTCTAACCCAGTTCAGTCCTTGCTGAATTGGGCAGCTGCTCCAGGCCTTCATTCTGCATCTCATCTCTACCGACTCTCCCACATCTGATTGACTGATACCAATTAATTTGTTTGTTTTGGGTTGTTGGTTTTAAGATAAACATGTGTTACACCATACAGAAGCAGATGTATTATTCTGGAAGGTTACTACACAGCAGTGCAATTCATTTGAAGATTTAGAACTACTTCAGCGAATCATTTGCTAAGATTAACACCAGACAGTCAGCAAGGACCCAGAGACAGAGGAGCAACACTTAAATATTTCCTGTTTCTGATGTGGTTTCAGTCTGGTTTTGAAAAGGATCTAAAGAAAAACCTCATAGGAAGCTCATTGCTGTGACTTTACATGAATGTCATGTTTTTAGAGCAATAACAGCATCCCCAAGAAGCAAATTTCCTCCTCACAAAAAGAGTTGGAAAAGATTATTTTCTTACAGCCAAACTGTACTACTACTCTCACTCTCAGTAAAACACCCCCAAAAAATGCCCATTGGACAAAGAGTTTGCTGCTATTTAGAGGTAACACCTCAAGGCAGTGCCCAGGTGAGGAGCTCTTGAATTGCAGCCCGCTGCCTGCCCGGGTACTGCTCTGCGCTGCCAGAGGCATAGCCCACTCTGCCAGCATATACGGCTCCTCCTCTGCCACCCAAGAGCCACCCAGCCAAACAAAAACACAGAGTTGTCCTCCAAAAAATCCTCTTCCAATTTGTACCCTACTGACTGAGCAGTTCAAAAGAGACCAAGGCATTTCAAATACGATCCAAAGCAATCATCTGAAATCAAGACGTAAGTAAGGGGACTTTACACTTTCCTATAAACTCTGCCGCGGTTTGTAAGGGAGGTCCAAAAATGACAGAACAAAAATGACATCGTTTCCAAGCCCACATCTGTCCTTCTGTCTAATAGCCAAGTCAGAAAGGAGTATAAATACCTTATTCCACATTTAAAACATTTTCTCTGCCCTGTTGCTGCATAAAAATCTCAGATCAACAAGAGAGGAAAATAAAAGGAAATAACAAAAAGATAGTTGAAGCACTCCAGGGTACCAGGAGCCTTGCCCAAAGCTGTGCCATGAATTCCCCAGGGTGGAGCCATCAGTACCTCTAATAGGTTGCAGGGACCCTCTGTCGAGGTTGGAGAGCCCTCCATGTGCAGCCTGGCCTGTGAACCTTACTTTCTCTCCTGAACATCAGCCCATTTTCGAGAGGGGATCACCACAGCCCAGCCACATAGCCATAGTGCTCTCCCAAGGCTGGGAGGCAGATTTGAGTTTCCTTCAGCTCAGAAAAAAATTAGTTTGTGTGTCCCATTTCTTGGCTGACCTTCAAAAAGGAGACATCACTTCCATGAGCATTGCAAAGGATGCTCTTGGTATGACTGGCAGCTCTTCTCCAATGGCACTGGGATTCCTTTGCAGTCCCAGTCCCACAGAAGAGCAGGGCCTCGGACACGCGCTGGTGATTGTTTCCCATCAGCAGCTTCCTGGTTGAAGTGTGGGTTTTCTAGGTCACTCCTGGGGTGGCTGACTCACTTCTGCAACCCATAATTCTGCCTGGGAACGTTGTATCTGCTGCCAGGGCTCCTGAGCCCCATAAGGACTGAACAAGCATCACTACTATTATTTTCACAAAAGCAGAGCAACATCTTGCAGGATAGAAATCCAATGCACATAACGCACACCAGATGTGAGCGAGCAGCACCTCTTTTTCCCACATGAAATCCAGGGATCTTCCACATCTGAGCTGGGAGAAGCCTTACCCCTCTGCCTGGCAGGGCTCACCAGACTGAGTCCCCACTCCACCGCTCCCCGCTCTGGGGAAAGAAATGCTTATCCCGGTATTAGCTTTGGGATCCACACTGTGCTATCCCCTTGCTTGAGAAGAGTTCCTGCAATCTCCCAGCTCAGGTATTGTCACCACTCTCCAAAAAGTGCCTTGTCCAAGAAAGCACTAGCAAGACAAATGAGGAGACGCTGAAGGCAGCCAAATCCCATCTCTCCCAAGGAATCGGGCTAACACATCCAAATTTAACTGCCTAGGATGAAGACCTTCTGTGAAACTTCTGCCTCACGTGCTTATTTTCATATATGCTTCCCCTCAGCAAACAACAAAGCGGACGAGCAAAAACGCTACGAGCAAAGCAAAGCAAAGGCGCTTGAAAGCAGCTCCCGAACCTGGCATGAGATCAGAAGGATACTGAAATGAGCAGAGCCAAGCCTGCCTGCCCAGGAGATCCCCACGGATGCCCGTGCCTCCCCACCTTCCCTATGGAAATCAAGCGCAGAGGCGTGTGGGGGCAAATGGTGCCCATCACAGCTCTTTCATCTCTGATGGTTACAGTTTTTGTAACTTTAGAATCATCTACTGTTTCTTCACCCTTCCCAGGCTCATCAAGAGGCAGGATGAAGGCAGAGTATTTTCTCTGCAGCTCCAGGCACTGAGCAGTTACCTGGGCATCAACCTGATGTAGGAAGGGATGCGAGTTTCTTAGGTGGCTGCACCAGGCTTTGCAGAAATATGTGCATTTTAAAGCCCCTATTTATCATGAGCTATACATTTGCCTCTGCAGCTATAACAGTGAATCTACAATATGCAGCCAGCCTAAATTTATTCAAAGAATTGAATCAATAATTGAAATTTCTACTTTGATCAAAGTGCCAGTGGCACGATGACGACTCATGTCAGCATTGCTGCTTTGAGATAAAAGGGTAAGTATTCAGAGCTGAAAGTAAGGGAAGAAACTCTCCATAAAACAGTGAAATTCAAAGACTGACATGGAGTTCACAAGTGAGACAACGCTGCTGCTACAGACGCGCTGCCTGTCAGCACAGCAAAGAGTCTGCAGACATTTTCACTACACCGTAAATTCTGATTTCCAAGCCATAAAAAAACTCCAAGATAAAAATTCATCATGCACATTCTTAGGGAAGGAATTTTTCTTTTCCACTGGGCAGAAAAAGAAACCCATAAATCAACCAGCTACAACATACAGACAAGACACTTGCAGAGCAGGAGTTTAAGCTATGATTAACTGTACTTACTGCCTTTAAAAATGATCATGTTACAGAAAAGCACTGGCATGATCTGTGTCACTTGGATATTTAAGCCCTTCCATTAATTAACCAGAAGTGAAATAGGACCTAGCACTGTGGATCATTCAGTCTAGTTCCTTGTTACTTTGACCAACCATATTATAAAACTCCCTTCTTGAACTGAACAAACAGCATCTGAAGAAGAGGATTTTTTTTCCACCCCATTGGAGGAGATTTCAATATCCTCTTCCTCAGATATACACAAATACTCTTCTCGGTTCCCACTTGCAATCACTGACATTGCTCTTTATCCTTTTTTTTTTTTTTTTTTTTTTTTTTTAATAGTTTTCTCCCTGAGTCATTTCCACAAACTTGCAGCGTACAAAGGAGCCTGGGATAAGGACAGAATAAAAATAGTACAAAGACTGTACAGTACTCTCTAGCTGAAAATACAGGCATTGAACTCTATCATATGGATCTTCAGATTTCTAGAGCTTTTCCATTTTTTTTTAACATAGGCAACAAACCATAGGCTAAGGATCCACGGTTCTTCATTTAATCCACGTGAAGAAGTGCTCGTGATAACCCTACACTGAGTGAAGCCTTTGCATTATTCTTAAGTGTCACGTCTGAAGGAAAAAGAAATTAAACCTTCTTCCCACCTGAATATATATTAAAATTATGAGCCTTCCGTTATTAAATCATTACACGCAATTTATATTCAGCCACTTCTAAAATGCAGAAATTTAATAAAGGTATTATACACAGAAGTGCTAACAAGATAATTGCCTTTAGTTCCTGCTCCCAGATGGCTGAGCTCAGATTTAGAACGGAGAAAATCACAGTTAACGGCAGACGGCGTGTAGCCATCGCCTTGAAAATGGTGCCAAAACAATGCAGGTTGCTGGCAGGGGTGACATGCCACTGGCAGGGATGCCCTGCCCCACCCCAGGTAGCCATCCCGGGGAACCCCCAGAAGTGCCTCCCAGACCAGGTCTCTGGGACCACGCAGGTGCCTCCTGCCCTCCAAGAACCTCAGGGGACCTGCACGTCCTCCCCCAGCCAAGCAGGGACTTCACTGAAATATCTGTTCACAGCATACACATTGAGGAGGGAGAGCAGAGAAATAACAGGTTTTTAATGGCTTCAGTTGGTTTAGGCCTTAAATGAAGACTGAATTTCACTAAAAACATTTTAATTCACTAAATTATTCATTAAATTAAATTAATAATGTCATTATTTTCCAGCCTGAACCTTGATCACTGGAGTTACTACTGTCTAAAGCACACTTATATTTGTGCCAGCCACTACGGTCAGAGCAGATAATCCCAAGTATTGCTCAATTATTTAATCCAATGCCATGTTTTCCTGAGACGTTGCGTTCCCCTACAGACCACCCCGTTCCCCAAAAGGCGCTGCCTCGATGCATCCTGGCCATCATCGCCTGGATTGCACAAGAAGGACCTGCTGCAACTTCAAGACATGGTAGAGATGCACGTGGGGAAAGGCACAGCCACACACCACAGCGGGACATGCCAGGGCTGGACAAAGCCACTGAGAGTCAGCAAATGCTGCAGGACCTGCTGCCGCACACAGGATACACCTTACTGTGAGGCAAAACTCTGCTCTCACACATGCTGATCCAAATCCAGAGGGATTTCACCAGCTTCTACAGATTTCCTCCAGATTTACACCCACAGCAACATCCCACCCACTGAAAAAGTCACTTAAAAGGACCAAAAAGAACAGACGCATTTCCTAAATGCAACATTTCAATAGAAAAGTTGCCTTAACCATTTTTTTATAGAGGTAATGTTGTTCTTGTTGGTATTACTACTATTTTCTATCTAATTCCATCTATTTCTACTTCTGCCCTGAGCCAAATGCAGGCTGTTCCATTTAAAAATTCAGGACACAAATGGGAACCAGATTACATCTATCCCAAAGCTGCCAAAAAGCAATTGGTGTATGAAACCAAAAGTCCTCCTGGGATTTTTCCCAAATCCGCAAAATATTCCTGAGCACTAAAGTTTCCACTGGGACATTAGCAGATAGCCTCTGTGTGAAAACCCAAGCATGCAGCCATCCTCCTAATGCTTTCCAGGACAGGGAGGCTGCACAAGGCACGTACACCCACCTTAGCACCGAGTAACACTTATACCAGATCTGGCCTTTCAAGTGAGTTGTAAGCCTATCAGTGTTGAAGAAAATGGCACTGGGGACCATCAGGCATGCGTTTCCTGAAGGAGAGCTGCAACAGTGAGCAGTAACATCTCCATGTTGTCTTGAAACCTCCACGTACATCCCAAGAGTCTGGCTGAGCCTGATCCACCAGGCAGCACCCCACACAGCCCCCCTGAGGCTGCTGCTGGGATCCCTACAAACCCCCTTTGGTGTCTCCTTCGCTGGAGAAATGCAATGCCTTTAGTTCTGTGCTGGTGTTTCCTCGCAGAGAAGCTCCTGCGCGAAGCACCGGAGCTGTCTCTGTGTATCAGTCCCTCCATTCAGGATGCTGATGGACAATGCTCTTTGGTCCAGATCGCTGTGTGGGGCTAGGACCCCGGGAACTGCCCCTACACCTGTCCACAACATCACACATCCATGGAAATGAAAAGTCAGAGAGAACAACTACCGATCCTGAGGGCACCGGGACTTTGGAGAGGCAGCATGTGTTTGTTCAGGTTAAAACTGCCCTGTTACAGCAGCCAAGCAATTTCCAAAAGAAAAAGGGAAAGCAAAGGTCCCTTTGCCAAATTCCAGCAGAGAGGAATGGGGAGCAACGGACATCAGGAGAGAGAAGGATGGACATGCAGGTGATGCAGGGGCTCCCACTGGCCCCACATAGCCTGAGGGGCACATCCCTCCCTATTTAACAACCTAAAACCAGCCCCCCAAATTCATTCACTCACACCAGTGCTCCAGTTGGGGTTGGGGCTGAAGAAGGCTGGGCAGGGTGCGGCCCCTCCACGCAGGGCGATGGCATGCACCCAGCGCAACCCCGGAGAGGGTTTTATTACTTATTTATCACTCGATATTCCCTGCCCTCACCACTTGGGCATTTCTTGGTAAGGTATTTAGGGGACCCTTTCAAGAGGTTTTCTGGCCATTAGCAATGACTACGGGTATAGATATATTATATATACAGACACATATAAAAATGTAAATACATATATGCAGTATATTTTTATTTATATATATGTAGTCATATATCTACATATATAAACATATAAAATACATAAACATATATCTTCTTTTTAAATATATCCCTCTATATATGTAAAAATATATGTATCTAAAATATATATATATATATATATATATAAAAATATTATCTCCATGCACACCTGTGAGCAGGAATGGCACTGCCAGTTAGCTGTCCACAGCAAAATTCTAGGCACTCCTCATCTTCACGGCCGTCCCTCTCTCAGAAAGCTTTTTAGGCTTATTTTATATACCAAAAAGACAAAACCTCAGTGCAGTGGATGCCCGACGAGGGCCTCACAGATGCCTTAGCAGAGGGATCTGGGCAGCCCGCCGCTCCGCAGGCAGCTGCTCACCGCTCCCGGGACGCTCGCACAGCACCAGGAAAGAGAAAAAAACCCTCTTTCCATCGAAAGAGGAAAAAGACCAAGCAGCGACCTTCCTGTATTTAAAACTATGAATCACAAAACCTGGCAGGAGGATTCGAGTTAAATTCACGAGGGTTTGTGTGGGTTTTTTTTTTCCTCTCCCCTTTCAATACTTTCTTCTTTAAACAGGAGTTTATCTTTGTTCTCCCTCAGGGTTAGGAAGGTTAAAAATAAAAGTTCCCTCTCACCATCCCCCTACAACAACAACGTGAGAACACGTTCTCCCGGCGTGGGAGGCCCTTCCAGCATGTCACCCTGCCGCCGGCCCTGCCCTCCCCACGCACCCGGCCGCGGGACGCGGACGCGCGGGGAGGGGGGAGGCTCCCGGGGGGCCCCTCCGAGCCCTCCCG
>NW_020799091.1:10485161-10554306 GCF_003259725.1 Athene cunicularia | reverse complement strand
GGGGACGCGCCCGACGCCCGGCGGGGGAGCCCGGTCCCCCCCACAGCCCCCCCGGCTGTCCGCGGGCTCTGCTGGAGCTCCGCAGCCACAAACGGGGCCGCCGCCGACACGCGGGTGCTGCCAGGGCTGAGCTGCGCGGCAGCACGGCCTCCCCACCTCGTCCGCGGGATGCCTGGGGCCCGAATCCCATCCTAGGTGCCAGCGCAGGCTCCCGGAACCCCGCCCCAAGCCTCGCAGGACAGTTGACAGGAGTTAGGCCGGGTCCCAAGCCCGTGCATTATCCCCAGGCTTCCTCCCTCTCTCCCAGGGCTCCCTCCAGCTGCTTCCCCTGTGCCTGGGGCTGCTGGGGAGCGACTGGGCTGTGTCAGGCCGGTGGGCAGCCGGGGCAGCCCCTCGTTCTCAAACGCAGCTCCCCGTTCCTAAATGCAGCCCCTTTCACCTGCTGCCCACCTGCTTCACCACACCTTTCCATGTGAGCAGCAGATTTACTTGACGTCAAGGGATTTATGGGCGATGCCAGACACAAGCGCTGCAGTAACATGAACGCAGGACATTTGGCAGCTTGGGGTTTCTTTGTGGTTCAGCACACCAGCTCCAGGGGATGCGTTTTCATTAGGGCTGCAGTCACGGCTCCATCGCCCCAGCCCACCCGAGTCCTGCTGCCGAGGGTCTGGCACAGGGGATAGCATGGGAGATATCCTCAGGGGTCTGCAGCACACTTCATTCACCTCCTCAGGGCTGTGTGGGCACAAACTGGGTTCAGCAGTTCCTCTGCACCCTTTTCCCGGCACTGTCCCACAGGGCAGACCTCTTTTTGGATGACTGGTGCTGCCAGCATGCTGATTGTGTTTCCCCATCTCATTGCTCCAGCCTCCTTTCAGTCCAGCAAGATGCCCAGTGAATCCAGGATTATCCTTTCCATTTACATTTATTTCTCCTGGCTCTTAACACACAGACAAGATTTTCAGGCCCCAAAGGTGGATCTGCCTTCTGAAATACTGCACCAAAGGGATAATAGCAGGTAGAAGTGCAGCAACAGGCTGAAGAGGAATGGACTCAGTGCCACCCCAGCCCTGCAAAGGGACACAGCAAGATGGGAGCGGTCCCGGGGCCATTGCCACAGGACTGGATGGATGCAGCAGGGACTCCTGGCAGCTCCAGGCACTGAGAGCTGGCCCTGAATCACAGCAGTCTGAGGCACAGCTTTTATGAATCGCAAACCTGAGATTTGCTCGGAGTTTGGGTTTTGCTTATGTGCAAGGCACAGGGAAACTATAGGATATGGGAAAGGGGCAAAGGAGAAAAAGCTATTGATGGTGAAATTGGGTTCCTCAGTTCCCACATCTATGCATCTCCCATGGCAGCAGTTACCCCAGAGCTACATTTCCCGTGTGAGCTGAGCATCCTCAAAGGTGCCCTTCCCTCTGTGCTGGTGTGCAAGGCAAGGTGAAGTGAAAGTCAGGTGCTGTCCCTGGGGGTGTCTCTCTCAGGCAGCTATTAGCTGTCTCCCTGGGGTCACCTAATACAGGCTGCAGTTATGCTCATGCAGGAGAGCAGAGAATTGCAAATACTCTGCTGTTCCAGAAGCAGGCAAGGGAACCATGGCACACAGTTTAGCCTCCTCAGGGGAGAAAACACAGGCTAGTGGTTAGGGTAGCAGACTTGGACAAGAGAGGGATGTTCAATTCTCTTGCCTCCTGAAGATGCCCTAAGTATCTCCGAGCAAGTCAGGCCCAAATTAAGGCTTTTAAATGCTTAATCCTCTGCAAAATCTTAGGGAACCTTGACAACAGATAGACACCTTGGTCCCCTGGAGGAACTGGCTTTGGGTTTTTCAGATTGTATAGCTGCCCTCTCCTACCTCCCCCAGAGGTAAATGTTGGATTTGCTTATAGACACAGGTGAGCCATGAACTTGATCAGCTGTAAATGAAGGAGAAATTTTGCCCTCAATTTTTTAGGTGCCTGTTCACAGCAGTGGATGAAATTGGATGAGGGCATCACTCACCAAGCCCAGTTCAAAATGGCCACTCAAGTGCTACTTTTTGCCATGCTCCAACTTTATCATTTGGTTGGGCAAAATGGGACACATTATTGTGGTTATTCTGCTTCACAGTCTGTGTCATGGGAGACTGGATGCAATCTGGCTGTACTGCCCTCAGCCAAGCAGATTCAGCATGTCCAAGGGCTTGTTTTATTTCTTGTTCTGGCCTCACAGTTTATACTTTCCTTTTACCTACTGCTGCATGATGATCACTGATGATTGCAGTGCTAGAGGAACAGAAATATATATATCAAGAAAAAAGATTATCTGCTGTCTTGTCTTATGGTAGCATTGCAAGGGCCTCATGAACCATGCTGTTACATTTCCGAGGAAAAGAAGTAAAAGTGTTGTTTCTCTTTTCCCCCACATTATTCATTTTCAGGCATGTGTTCCCACATGATTTTCAAAATTTTCTTCATGTTCAGCTCCATTTTGATTTGACAAACTAAGTGGCCACAAAGGATGGCAGCTTGGAAAGGGAGTTCTCTAATCCTTCTGTGGTTTAATACATCTGATAACCAGTGGGAAGCTGTGCCAGGAGGGCAAGGCAACTGCCACTCAAACTTCTCCCCTTTGCAGCTCCACTATTTTTATATTCATTTATTTATTCATTTATTTATATTTTTAAAAACACTGTTCCCCCCAACTTGGGAACAGCTCCGCTATGTTTATATTTTATTTTTTTATTTAATATTGTTCCTCCAATGAATTCGGAGAAGAAAAAAAGTTCATCCTTCCACCCATTTTTAGTCCTAACCTGGTCAGCAGGGCCAAGTGCCACCACAACTCCAGCTGTTATGTCAGCAAAGCTGACAGTGCCATCTCATTTCACTGCCTCCCTCCCACTGCTCCCTGGTAACTACAGATCCAGGGCACACATCATCCATGGGCTGGAAGCCCACATCTGTTGTACCCAGCCATGGAAAATAAACACCTCTCATGGAATTCTCAAGCGTTTCGGAGCTGTGTGGGAAGGGAGAAGCATTTCCAGGTGCTTCCCAGGCTTGGATCACTCAGCATCCCTGCGCCATCCTGAATCCCCAGTGGCTGGGTAGCTCTGAGCAGTTGCTACCACCAGACCCAAGGCTGGACCACCGAGGCCCTGCAGAAGGCACATGGCCATCCCAACCCACAAGCACAACCAGGTATTGACGACCATTGCATTTGCACCCACCCATGCGTGTAATCCCACAGATTCCTAATGCTGCAAGCAAACAAATAATTGTCCCGCTCCACCTGACACTGTGGCAAACCCAAATGCCTGCATGCAGTTTCACTTCTTGCTGTTGCTGCTGCTGCTTTTAACAATGTCTGAAGGGCAGCTGGAGAGTTACAGCCCTGTTAACACCTCTGCTGGGGACTGCACGAATAACTGCTGTGTGGTGTTGAGACCACAGCATGAGCTAAATCAGTGCTGTGTGATGTTGAGACCACAGCATGAGCTGAATCAAGAAATCAGAACACAATATGTGGAAAGCTTCAGCCAGGTAAGTTTAGTAAATAAAAGCCACAAAGCCTTTGAAATGAAAGAATGAAAGATGCTCTTACCATTGTCTCAGGTGGAGATAATCCTACCTCTTCTTGATAGTCACAGGCTTCACCTGCGCTGCAGAGACCCTTCTACCCATCCTCAGCATCCTCGAAGCATCTCTAACTACAGAGCAGAGACAAATCCTCTTGCAGCACTGGAGCAGCGCTTGCTAAACCACAGCTGCAGAAGGTTTTAAAGTAATCTTGCTACCAGGCAGCCAGTGAGCTCAGCGATTCAGGGAGCCCTGAAGAAACCCATCCTGCTACATTAATAGCCACTGTTAAGATTTCTGCAATGACAACTGTGCATATTTATCAGGTCCCCTCTGATATGCACTTAACAGGCAGCATTGTATTTGGAGGCAGCAGGAAAATCTCCGCACATCTGTTTTTCCAGTTCTGCCAAAGAGCTTTCATTTTTCTCTAATAACTTGACCTGTTTGGTTTCTGGCAGAAGACGGCTAAGCAGAGCACTTTACTCTCTGGATTCGCTCCAGTACGGGATGAGGTCAGGACAACAAAGAAAAAGAAACAGCTGGATGGCTATGAAGCAGTGGGAACAAACAGGGCAGGGACCAGGGCTTTTTCTTTCCTTCCCCTTTTATTTATCCAATGGGATTTCATTCCTGGGCATATTTATTCCCTGGGCAGACGGTATCACAAAAGCAGTGTTTCCTGCAAGCTGCCATTGTGGGAAGTCTCCTCCAGCTTGCTGACCATACCCAGGGTGCACATATAAATAGCACAGCCAGCTAATCCCTCCTCTGGTCGTCTGTCAGGAAATGTGAGGCACAGATCCTAGGGGCTTCCACTGAGATATTGCATCTCCTACACAAGTATTTTCATCTTGATTTTGGCAAGGTGGGGTTCATACCCCCCACTCCCACTTTATTTTTCCATTTCATCATATTCTCATTAGTCTACCCAAGGATTTCTGTGCTGGGAGGTTTCACCTTCCATTTTTCAATCAGTCTTCTTCCTTCTTTCTGATATTCAGCGAAATCATCTTAAAGCAGCAAGCAGCAAAATTGCCAGTGGGGTGGGAAGGAGGTGGAAAAGAGGGGAGGGATGAGGGAATGGAAGACATGCAAGCATGGGAGAGAGACAGCAAAGCAGTCTGCACATGTTCCCTGGTTGGGAGAGTTTCTCTCTCACTGACCTCACTTTCTCCACCGCCAGAAATTCCACCTCAGGTCTTGCCAAGGAGACAATGCAGCATTCCTCTACTGGCCCACAAAGCAAGTGTGAAATGTTCTGTTTTAATCATTTACAGAACAAAAGGAACACAACAGTCACTGTCTGATTCATATCTGCTGAAATCCAGCAGCCAAAGCTGTGGGAGAGGAGAGACAGATGAAGAAAGGAAAGGAAGAGGAGGTGTGGGTTTGGTTTGGTTTTTAATTCTGGTTAGTCACTGTGGACTTAAGGAAAGACAAGAAGGACCACATTGGAGTAAACCAAAGTTTAAGAGCCCCTGGTGTCGTCTTTCTGACGTGGCCTCTGGTAGATGACTGCAGGGAAAATAAAAGGAACAGTACAAGTATAAATGCTGTTTCCTCTAGTACGTGATCCTATTTCCCTTCCTGAGCCAGAGGTTGTAGCTGCATCATCAGATTTGAGGGCCCTTCATAGACCTTTCTTCCATGATGTTTTCTAATCACTTTTTGAGCCCATTCATACTTTTGGCACCCTGGACATCCTGTGGCAGCAAGTTGCACAATGTAATTGTGTGCTGTCTGAAGACATACTTCCTTTGGGTTGTTTTAAGCCTTTCCTTATTTCACAGAATCACAGACTGGTTGAGGTTGGAAGCGACCTTTGGAGGTCATCTGATCCAACCCCCTGCTCAAGCAGGGCCACCTAGAGCCAGTTGCCCAGGACCACATCCAGATGGCTTTTGAATATCTCCAAGGATAGAGAATCTACAACATCCCTGGGCTACCTGTGCCAGCACTCAGTGACCCTCGCTGTAAAAAAAGTATTTCCTGATGTTCAGAGGGAACCTCCTGTGTGCCCACTGCCTCTGGTCCTGTCCCTGGGCATCACTGAAAAGAGCCTGTCTCTGTCCTTTTTGCATCTTTCCTTCAGATATTTATATACATTATATAAATATGTATATTTAGAGATCCCCCAGAGCCTTCTCTTATCCAGGCTGATGAGATCCAGCTAGCTCCACCTTTCCTCACAGGAGAAATGTTGCAGTTCCTTCAACATCCTTGTGGCCCTTCACTGGACTATCTCCAGTATATCCATGTCTCTCTTGCTCTTATTCATTTCTATGCCATTCATAATTCTTGTACTCTACTGTATCCTCCTTCAAGCATCTCTTTTCCACATAATCTATGAAAGCAGTGTCCGCTTTCATAGAAGCTGCTGTGCCCCTCGGTCACCGTTGCCTCCCTTGCCTGGTACTTCTCCAGGGAACCTCAGAAATGTGCTCACTGCTCAAGGTACAGGTGAGCCATGCACTGACTCACACAGCAGCAGACCACAGAGAGGTTTCCAAAGGTTGGGCATGGCAAGCAGAACACCAGTCTTCAAGATAAGGAGAGAAAAAATAGTCAGGAAGCAATTTCCCAGTTATTGTTAATTCTATCCTTGGAAGCACTGGAACAACTAAAGGCTTTGCAAACGTGTAGAAAAGGAGGATATGAGTAATAGCTAGTGCAGATTCAGCAAGAACAGAGTTGGTCACACTCACCTAATCTTCTACAATGAGGTAATAAACCTTGTAGATGAGGGGGGAGATGCAGATGTTGCATGTGTTGGTGTATAAGTAAGACTTGTGATACTGTGTCATATGGTATCACTATAAGCAAGAGAGGACTGGACTAGAAAAAATATGAGAAGATGGATGGTCAAAACCTGTCTTGGAGGTTAGTTACTCATGGCATGAGACAACACAAAAAACCTCTCATAAATCTGGTACTGATCAGCATTTCCACGAATGACTCAAAATCCAAGCATGGCTTTTTACATTTGTAGTTGACAGCAGACTGGGACAAGCTGACAGAAAGCTAAGAACAGGACTAGATATCAAGGCAGACTTGATGAGCAGGGAAAAAAGGATGTGATCCAGTGATCCTCTGTTGGGATCCTCCTCCAGTCTCCGCACAGAGAACAAGAAATTCTCAGTCTGACCCATGGAAGGCCTTTTCCCTGCTTATGCCTGCCTTTGGCAGCACAGTGTGTAATTGCCTTAAATTACAGAAATTTAATTAGACACCAAGAAAACCCTTTCAGTGCAATGAAGCACGGGGGTGGATTGCCTGGAAGGCTGCTAGGACAGGTTGGTCCTCCATGTGGGGTGATCGGTGAGCAGGAGGTGCTAGCCCTGCCTTCAGGCAGGAGGGAGACATAGCTGACCTCCTGAAGTCCTGCTCAGACCTGCCTTTGTGTGATCTTTATGGTGATGATGTTTTGTTATGATATTGATATTTTGTCTCAGGATGTTGTTGTTATAATGCTGCTTTATTCTCTGCTCCTCTACTGATAGCTCCTCCTGTCCAGGTGGCTGGTTGGACCAGGGTTGACCTGGTATTCTCAGACCCTGGGTACACAATCACTTCAACACAGCATAAATCCGAGCTGCTACTGGGATGGTCTTGTCCTCTCCCCCTGCAACATGTGCTTGCTCTTAACCCCTCACTTGCCTGGCACTGCAGACCACACAGCTGTGCATGACTCAGGTCAGGAGACTGATCCAGCTAAAAACTCACCAGCTGCAAGGGAGGCAAGAGGAGGGATCAGTTTTCCATTACTTGTTCTGCTATCTCACATTTTTTGTCTCTCTTGTCTACCTTGGATGGAGCAATCAGGTCTTGTGCTGTGTTTGGAAAGCAGAGTGGAAATGTAAGGTGATACAAGCACTGGTTTGAATAATCTTTTCCAGACTGAGGGATGTCTAATACTTCTGTGCAGAGGAAAGCAGTGTCTGAGAGCTCCTGCTGCCCCTCGGCTGGGAGCAGGGCTGTGCAGAAGCCCTGGGAGATGCCAATCACCACCTCAGGAGGCAATGACTTGCACTGGATGGCACAAACTATCTCCCAATTAACATGAGGATGATGCCAGGAAGATGTTTGTCCCATGTTTCAGTCCTGATCCCTGCCCTTCCAGGGTCCTGCCTCTTGACCAGGGGTCACCACAAGCCTTATTTTGCATGTCTAAAATATCTGCCTAGCTGCTAATGCATTTCTTTGTGAATCAACTAAAACCAACCAAATCTTGTTATTTGTGAGAGGGAGCTTGTTTTGTCACTGGGTACATTTGCTAAGACTTGGAGGGTTTGCCAAGATTAGGAGAAACGGGCACGTGTCACTGAGGGAAGGCACCATTCAAGGAATAAATGAGGAAGATCAAGAAGAAAAGGATCTGGTGGAGACTGTGTGTCACAGAAAATGCATTTTAAAGTTACTTGACTTGTTTTAACCGCAATCGGGTAATGAATGAGGCAGCCAAGGGAAGGCTTTTGGCCTTATTCCCATTCCCTGTTAGACACTCCTCTGGTTGAACGCATGTCAGAGCAGTCTCTATCCTGACACCAAGTGGAGAGAGCTCACAAGGGCTCCTTTAAAATACCATCAAGCATATGACACTGCCAGTGAGGACAACTGCCGGCCCCACCACCCCTTCTAGTGCCAGCAAGGCATCATACAGTTTATAAATATTTTTGTATTTATAGGATTTTTTTCAAAAACCTGGCTCTTAGAAGCAGAGATGATTACATATGACAAAAATCACCATTCTGGCTCCTGCAGTTTCCACCGGTGCCTCCTGTGGTGAGCAGCCTGGTGTGTGGATGCAGAGCATCCTTGCTGGGAACAAGGTGGGTTTCCAGAGCAGTGGGGAAGTTGCAGGACCACAGACTGGTTAAGGTTGGCAGGGACCTCTGGAGGTCATCTGGTCCAACCCCTCTGCTCAAGCAAGGCCACCTAGAGCTGGTCACCCAGAACAAAGTCCAGACGACTTTTTAGTTATCTCCAAAGATGGAGAATTCATTGCCCTGAAAGTGAAGAGTAGGGTGTCTTTTCCTTGGGAGGAAGGGCCAGTGATTGGTTGTGTAAGGAGATGGGCATTATAGTGTGTGGAGGAGGTCCCACCATGCTGCCGAAGAGCAAGACAAGGTGCACAGACCTGAGCCTGGCATCTCTCCCAACACGTCTCATTTCCACTTTCCAGCATGCTCCATCTCCAGCCTTCACCCATTTTCTCAGGTGGGGCTGGAGGTTTGGTTTCACCCTTCCCCTGCATATCAGACATCCAGCAGAAGCTTCCCAGCATGCAGTTCAGGTCCTCACCTTATGCACCTCTAACTCCTCCTGAGCAACATATATTTTTTTACTTTGGTCCTGTGATTAAGGGACATCACGGACAGATAGGGCTTCTCCTATTCATCCTATGAAGCCTTCAGCTTCACACACCCATTTGAGGTTGTTTTCTCCCTGGTGTCTTACTTTTCATTCTCACTTTCTACACCTCTACTTCTGCCTCCTGGGGGGAAAAAATATCCTTTACTGAGTTGCAAGGCACCAGAAAGTCCAGTGCCAGCTGTGGCTAAATCTGCAGCCAAGAAGCAGCAGCATCTGAGAGTGCTCTGCACCAGAAAGGTGAGATCTTTTCTCCCAGGGAAAAAAAATCTGCATCAATTTAACACAGAAAGTACTAAACACATCTAACATCAAGCTGTACCATCCCTCTGATGAACAGTGTTCAAAAGCAACACAGAAAGGAGGCACCGGTGATGACGAATTTATGAAGTAGAAAGCATTCAGCAGCTGCCCTGTGTTTTAAGTCATCTCCTAATTACTCTAAATATGAAAAAAAGGAAGAGGAAAATGTATCACACATGGACTTACCCAGCTGATCCAGAGCAAAGAGGGCTGGGGCACCTTCGGAGAGCTCATTGTCTGAGGGAAAAAGAAGAAATGCTTGGAAAGGCCAGCTGGAGAGGGAGGTGTGGAGAGCTGGGGTGACAACACTGTTTTAATCACACTGCAGATAAGCCCCTGCTCAGCTTGCTTCCAGTTCACCCCAACAGCCTTTATGTGTGTGTTTCTTTTAATCCAGCTGTTCCTGAAAAACCCTGGAATCAGCTCAAGATGGAGACTTGTCAGGATGAACTCCTATCCCCCTTCAGCACTGCTGCAGAGCAAGAGCTCTGCTGCCCTGTATCTGCCCGCGCTGGGATCCCCTGGCCATGCTCCCCTTTTCAGCCATGCCATGTCTCTCTGCTCCCTTCCCTGGCTCAGCTGGGGCATGGCCAGGAGCATCCTGCCTGCAGCAAAGTTTTCCTGCATGCTACGGTTTCCCCCAACAATGACAGCTGAAGTAGGTTTAACCATCAGGAGCAGGAAAATTCTCCAGCTGCCATTTTTCAGAGGCTGAGCAAACCCTTGAATCATCTGATAATAATATTGCTGTAACTCAGTGCCTGTGGCAGGTTAGACCGTGAGCTCTGGAAACTCCCGAGCTGGTGGCATCTCTCACCAAAAGCTCATGGGATATTATTTTGTATCCCAAACCCAATCCCACCACAAGCTCACCCATCCTTTCTGCTCCCAGCTGCAGACCACAGTGCACAGGGATCCCTCACTGCCGGAAGGATCTGCAGACACATAGGAGCATGTAGCCAAGCATTAAATACCATTTGTGCCTTGGAGTTGGTGGGGATTTAATTATTTTCAGACTTTCCTTGAAATGTCAAAATGCTGCTAAACTGCAAAAACTCAATGTAATTAAAAAAAATGCAGAGGTGGGCTTTTTTTCTCTCACTTTTTGTTTGTTTGTTTTTTTCTTTCAGGTTTATGGCATTTGTTCAATGCATGAGTGAGACTAAAAAACATTTTGGTCTGGAATCTGTGGACTGTTCCTAAGGGGTTCAAAGAGGATGTTTAAGAAGGGCAGGTGCATGACACATTCATAATCCATACTTGTGACATTTCTAAGAGATCTTGCTCCCCACTATAAAATGGCCCATCAGTTAGAAAAAGCTGTGAGCCACTAGTTTAAGATAGCAATGGGCTGCATACAAAACCAAAAGCCAATACATATCTACATTTAAATGTTTGGGATTTTTATAAACTCCTGATGGCAGTGGCTCTGCCCTCCTCTGCTTTACAGACCCAAGCACAGTGGGATCCTGAACTCAACAGGCATTTGACCACTACAGCTATAAACAGTAACACAGACTACACACACGGTGAAGATTTTAAAAGATAACAGAAAAAGAGATTGTTCTAATGGGGAAAACTGATGGACTGCCGCAGACATCCCTGTGCTGATCCCTTGGAGCCACCCGGGCCTGGGTACGTGCAGAAGCAGCAGAAGTGCTATCATAAGGATGCCACCCAGTGGTGCCTGGCTGGGAGGACTGAACCCAGGGATGCTGGGTTCAAAAGCATAAACCCACTTATCTAATTCAGCTCTCACGGAAAAGGAGGCAATGCTCTGTCTCGGACTGTCCCCTTCCCCTTCCCCAGGCATCTGGTCTATCAGCGGGAAGCTGAGGGAAACAGATGGAGATAAGCGAAGCATTTCACCAAAGCAAAATGTTTCCGTTCCCAAGGTGCTGTCATCTGGAAGGCTGTGGGTTTGTTTTGGTTTTAGTCTGGAGCACAGTGCGTCCCAGCCAAAGAAGCAAGCTTTGCCCAAGGAGGGGCAAGCTCCAGTGATAAGATGAGCTGGGGCTGAGCAGAGAGTACATGTGGCTTCTTCTGCCAAATGTTTGAATGGGAATGAAAAAGCAAATTACAGAAGCTGTCTGGAAATTAGGTAGAAATGAATCAATAGAGGAATTTCCCATTGCATCTGCCCCGGGTGCTTTCCTGAGACTGGCAATTTCTGCAGAGCAACGGACCCCAGCCTTGGGCTGGCAGGTCTAGTGTCATGCTAAGGTGGGCTGAAACCTTGAATGGTTCTGCACAGGGAGCTCCAGCTGGGGCAGCCCTCGGCCCTCCTATCACTGCTGGGACAGCGTGTCTCCCTGGAGCCATCCTCAATTGTTCTATTCAAATATGAATGAAGAGAGAAGGGAGTATTTTACTCGGTCTCCTTCTTAACCACTGTCATCTGTGGAGTACTGCTTGTGGAGAATGAGGGTGGTCATGTCTAGCACAAGTGGCATATTAACTTGCCAAGAGGTGGGTGTCGGGTTTTTTTTTGGCAAAAGGCCACTCCAGAGAAGGAAGACAAACCACAGACCTAGTGCCTGTGTCGGTGTGCCAGCTCCTCACAAGACACTGCAGCTTGGATCAGACCTTTCCCACCTTCATGCTGAGTACTGCCTTGCTCTGGATGTAGCCCAGCAAAACCCCTGGGACCACTGCAAGCACAGTGAAGGGCAGCAGCACATCGGGAAGGCTCCCAGCACATTCACTGGGTGGATTAAAAACCAGCAATCATGTCCTACCTCCTTTCACACTGGCAAAGGGATGGATCCCACCATGAGACAACCAGTTGGTTTCATCCAGCTTCCAGTTTTCACCAGGGTCCATCTCTGATCAGCAGCATCAAAGATCTGCTTGCAATGACTCCTGCCGCTCTCTCTGGGGAATAACCAGAAGATACTCTGAGTGCCTGTCATGGGCTGCACCATGGCCAGCTGCTGAGCTTACCTCAGCAAAGGAAAATATCTGCTAGTATTTCAGGAAAAAAGGAAAATTAAAAAAAAAAAATTAGAAAATAATTGCACGGCTCACAGGGGACTATTGGACCAAGGAGTAGCTGACTCTGCCAAGCCTCAACTTATCACATCTACAAGTCTCCCTGCTGTGTCAAAAAGCCACTGATGCTTGGACCTCTTCCATTTTCTGTTGTCAGTCTGAGCAATGCTTAGAAATTCCTAATCCTCCACAGTATTTTCAGGGATGGGCTTTTAGTTCTGAGTGGCGTGATGTGCCACGAGTGCATCCATCAGAAATGTATGTTTTGGCTTTACTTGTCCAGCCCGATTGCTATGAGGTCCTGGTGGGTGAGGAGAGTAACAAGGGTGCTGGCCCCTGCTCCCATGTCCCAGCCCCTCCATGGACAGGAGTTACAGGCTGAGAGTTATCAGTTACACATTACAAGCTGATGCTACTACTGGTTGCTTGGCTCTCACAACTGTCCCAGCCCCGGAGCGATGGCTGTGAGCCACCAGGGAAGGATGGAGATTACTGAGCAGTTAAAGCTGGAGCTCTTGACCCCCAAAAGTCCCTTTCTGGTGTAGACACCTAATTATTTTCCTGACTATCAGCCATTTGGTGCTACCTATGGGTTTGCTGCAGCTGGAAGTCCATGGAAATACGTGGAGATATTTTCCCTCCCTGACCCCTTGGACCTGTTGACCTCTGGTGGGGTAGGCACACAATGGCATTTCATGCATTCCTAAATTTTCAGGATTACATGGATTGGGGAGGGAATAAACTCCTTCCAGCATCAACAACCTCTAATTTATCGAAGAAACACATGAAACTCTTGGTATGCAAAAAAAAGTTACTGCAGAGGGTTTTTTTGCCTCTGTGGGAAGATGCTGAAGAGGAGGTGACCACAGGGACTTTCCTTAATGCTGTTTGAGGCAAACTCGGACCCCAGATGGCACCAATGGAACTGGTTTCATGGCGAGGTGAGTCCTCTGAGACCCACCACACTGGCAGCTATGCACCTCTATCAGCCTCTGATTTTCATCATCATTATTTGTAGGAATATGTTGTAATTTAATGCCACCAGGACCCTAATTCAGGGTGCCTCTGGGAGGGACGGGCAGGTAGTGATGGGGGGACACTATCACACCAGCAACATTTCCTTAGGAAACCAGGCAAAGGAAGAGATGGATGGGCTCTGTCTCCACAGGGAAGTGAAGCATAGCCAAGCCACACCACTGCACTTCGCAAGCACTGGTACCTTCCAGCCACCATCCCATCGGGGGGAGATGCAGGAGCTGGGGAGATCCGGGAAGGGGCAGCAGCTTCACACTGCCATATCACCCCAGTGGCTCCTGGCACAGCACAGCCCAAGCTCCTTCCCCAGTGTACTGCTGGGTCTCACCAGGGTGAATCATGGCTGCACTGGTGCTTTCCTGGCTGGACAGACCTGTGAGAGGTCATTTCACACGGTCTCCTGCTGAACACCTTAATTAAGTAGAATTAAATACTTATGCGCATGTGTTTGCCGAGCAGCAAACAGGACAGGTCACTGCCATGTGCAGATGGAGCTTGACTGGAGTTTTTCTGATGTAGCAAATTCACCTGAAGTGCAATTAAGAGGTACTGAGACTCTGAGCAAATTTGGGTTGAAAATGTAAGTAGTTTTAGCTGAAAGAGAAGAAAAAAGTTCTCAGAAAAGCTGAAAAGCTACATTTTAACATTTAAAAAAGAAACTTTTTTTGTTGTTCTTTCAAATGATGTTTTTGGTTTGAAAGTGACCTAGTTTGCTTTTTCTTTTATTTTCTTTTTTTAAGTTATGAAAAGCACTAAGTAATCTTAAACCAGAATGTCTCATGCAATGCTTATGAAAAGAAATCAAAGAAGAAACAAAACATTGTACTTTAGGGGGTGACCCAAACCAAAAGTATTTTCGATTTTTCTGTTCAGCCGCTGAAATGAAAAAACCTACTATTTGTACAGCTCCACTACTGAAAGGCATCTTGTCAATGTGTACTACTGGCAATTTCTTCTTTTCACCTGCCAAGGGAGAAGTTTGTCTGCAAGTTCAATAAAAGTATACGAGGGAAAGAACGAAAGGGCAATTTATCAATATAATGTGGAAGATAAAATAGCTTTTCCATATTCACTCATTTCTCTGAAAGAAGGAAAAAGCAAAACTCCAGACCTCAGCTTTTTGCCCATGTCCCTCTCTGCTCAGAATCATATACACATGAAATCGTATAGACATGAGTCCTGAGCTCCCATCACACAGAAGATTAATTGCAAATTTAAAACTTCTGACTTTCTCAATACATAAGGTCCAACCAACATTAGAGAAAACAGAGGACAAAATTTATTGGGGACAACAATACCAGCAATGAGAAAAGTCATGAACCTCAGACACTGCTGTAGCTTTGGGGCAAACATCCATTCCCTTCACAGCAGAGCTTGGTGCCACCAGAGGCTGGTGGTGTCAGGTCCTCGTGGCCAGCATCACAGGATCCGGATGGGTTTGTGGTCCCTGTCTCACCACAGAGCATCAATTGTGCCCACTCTCTGCTGCGGCCACCCAGCAGGATGGGATAGGAGGGAAAGGGATGGGTGCGAACACAGACCAGGGCTCATTGCCTGCGTTAACATTGATGTGATAGATTTCTCACTAAAACGCAAAGCTGAAGAAAGACGCATTGCCACTCAGCCTGGTGTCTCATGAGGCTGGGATTTATCCTCCAGCTGCTTGAAGCACTCAGCCTTGTTGCAGTCAATAGTCAACACCTATTACCTCCACCTTTTAAGAAGGAAAGAAATCAAATGTCAGATTTCCAAAGTGCCTGCACTCAGATCCTGTGTCCAGTCTTCACTTAGGGCAGGGGGAGCTCATTTTACACACCTACAGCTTCTACCAGTCTTCTAAGAAAGAATGAGATGAGAAAAGACTTGACTCGCATTCCTGCTCTATGTCATACCCTGATACAGCATTAAAAAATAGCAGGCCACTTCACAGCTTTCATTATACCCAACACCCACACGGATCACAAACCACCGTCCATTTTCAGTCTAAACTGCAAATCTTTTCCAAACAATATAATAGAGTAATATTGGAATGACCATTTCAGCAATATTTTACAACCTCCTTAATCTGTAAGAAGTGACTGTCGAAGGACAAGCCCCAGTTAAGCTCCTCTTCTGGAGCATTTCCAGTTTAAGACAGCCTGCCATGCAGCCTCTCTGGACACTCAGCAGCTGCACAGGGGACTTGTTTTAGTACCATAAACTGCAGAATTCACAGAGCCAAACCAGCAAGAAAATAGAAGTTAATGACCTGAGACTAACCCAGACAGACAAGAGATTAAAGAATCAAACTCTAAATGCTCTAGCACACAGGGCCTTGATCTGGAAGACAAGAAGCCAACAGCGTTTGCTCTAGCACTGCCCTCAAAATTGCCTCCATCCACGTGGCTCATCGAAACCAGGCACTGCTGAGCAGAGATGCAGTCACTGTATGAAGGATCTCCCATTTCTCTGAGCTCTTGTATCTCCTTGCATATGATTCAACTTCAAATCTCTAGCTCCATCCACCTACTTTATCAGGGGTAAAAATCAGTGGCATCTTCCAGAAGATGCAGTCTCATCTACTTCTCTCCTCCACAAGGAATCAAAGAGGGCATAATTTTGTGAGATGCTTAGTCCAGTCTGACCCAGGCATTGCTAGGGATGGTGGTCACCTGTAGCTGGTGATAACCACACACCACCTTGATGATCTGAGCCTCCAAAGCAGCACATGGGAGCCATTTGCTCTTATGATTTCTTTGTTCAGATGAAAAACCTTTCCAACCCCCTGTAGCACCTAAGAACAGCTCATGTGTGAACCCTTCTGAGCAGGATCTAGCCTGGGGAAGTCAGGCAGTGTGAGGTGCACACAGCTGGTTCCTGGGCAGCAGGGGAGCCCCAAGCCACACCACCACAGGGTGTGGTGACCAGGCCAGGGCAAGTGACTGCAGAGCCACCACCAGCATGTCACAGCCCGGTGTAAAGGGGGAGTGAGCACCAGCAGGGTCTGGGTCAAGAGGAAGGGCTACACAACAGCTGACATGGCCACCAGCCATGGGAGGTCTGGTAGATGGGCATCAGGGAGGACAATGAGGAGAGTGGCATATCAGTTTGGTGAGGGAGGGTGGGACAGGGGAGAGAAAGCTCTGTTTCCACTCATGTTGCAAACCCTACAGTGGGGACTGGCCGTTGGTAATGTGTTTTCCAGCAAGACAGGGCACTGACCTTAACCTGTGCTTCCAAGCGATTTTTGGGGTTTGGGACAAATATTCACCATGCCAAAGGGATGAGGTGGGCAGCCAAGGCAGGACTGAAGCTGAGGCAAGAAGCAGGGACTGAAGAAGGGAGCTTGGTCCAGCTGGTGAAGATGAAGAGAGCTCAGGCAGACTGTAGGAGGTCTTGGGCAGCAGTCTTGCAGCAGCCACATGTGGAATTAAATGCTACAAGACAGAAGATCCCTTTCCCTGGGATGTTTCCCAGTGTCCTGCAGAAACAGTGGGATAGCAGCACAGCCTTCCTCTTGTCAGGCATTGGCTGGAAAGGTCCATCCCACACTCCCCAAAATGGTATATATACAACCTTATGGTGCCTGTTCCAGCACAGTGCTCAGCAAAATGGTATATACATCCTTATGGTGCCTACACAGTAACCCAGATTCTTCCCACTCCTAATGAATCCAGAGAAAATGTATCCCCTGACCCTCAGTTTCGCTTGGAGCAAAACTTTCATGTGTCAAAAAGGCCACGTATGCCAAATGTGGGAGCAGTGCTGAAGTGAAGTCACATCGCTTGGGCAAGCAGCCGCTGCTCTTGGGCAGGTATCTTTGCCCTGCGAAGGCGTCACCTTTCTGCACCCACCTCTCTGCAGCTATTCATCTGCCCAAGGGCAACGCGAACAGGAATAAGGAGGTCTGACCAAGCCTTACAGAGCTGAGCAGGGCAGGATCAGGTCTTGGAGACGGACATCACAAACCTGTGTAACTGGGAGCACAATGGCCACAGCGAAGGGCACAAGGCAATGAACTGCTTCCCCCCTACCGCAGAGCTCAGCCTGATGGCTGTCTTTAATCACCCACTGCTGTTCTTTACTGCCTTGGATGTGCTCTCCCTTAATTAGCCCAAAAGGTGACAAATGAGCTATTTATTAATGGATCATTCAAAAAGCTCTATTTGTAGCTGGTCTGGAAAAGGTTTTTTTAAAAACAGCAAGTTTCAGCCAGCTGGCACAGAGCATGATCACAAGTTAATTACATGATCTCATGGCAGTTATCTCGAACTAATACATCATTAATCTGATCTTACGACAGCTGAAGGAAAAGCCCAGAGCCAAGAAGCACTTGAAGGCTCCAGAGTCCCCAGGACAGGAGCCCTTTTTATAAAAGCTGTGGGTTTACACACAGCAGGTACATGTCAGGACAAGCTGCAAGTTGTATTGCTCCCCTTGCCCCAATGAACAAAACCAGTCAGGAGACAGGAAACACACAATCTCCTCCAAAGAGAGGCTTCCCAAAAGCTCAGCTTCCATCCCCCTGCTTTGGTTCAGGGCTGTGAGGATGGCCAGAGCAGAAAGGGGCTCAGGGACAGGCTCCCAGCATTGCTTAGGAACCCCAAGGCATTTCTTATAAGCTCTCTGTATGACAAAGCCCTTTTGGACAACCTGTCCCGGTCTGGTCTCAGGGGAGATATTGACAGCTGGGTAGTTTCAGGTCACCCACACTGATGGGCCAGGCACTACTAGAAGCTCCTCTATATCCCTTTGGATATAAAGGTAGGAAGCAAATCAATAAATACATCCCTATTTATTTGTCATTATTTCATTTGAAAAGCTCATCCCTAGCTAGAGACAACACAAATAACCAGGAACCAGAACAAAACCTTGAAAAGCTTTGAAAATACTAGCTTCAATTTCAGCCAAGATCTTACTCTCACTCTTGAGCAAGGGTGCCCCCCCAAACAGTCCCAAAGAAGCTCACAAGACTGTCTCAGCCATCCCGCAGGCACGGCAGGACAGCAGGAGCCACCTCGCAGCCCTCCAGGAACAGCACTCCAATGACAAGGTACAGGAGAAGCTGGGTGAGCAGGTCAACCCAGATCTGGGGTGGTTTTAAGATCTGTAAGGTTCTCCAAGTTACCACGTGGAATGAAATTTCTCTTTCTTACTTTCTCTGGTTTTCTTCCAAAATCAGCAAATTGAATTGCAACTCAATGATTCAAATGCTAAAGCACTTGAAGCAAAGCCTGTGTCTCCCTTTGTGTCTTTTGCAGAGCTGTCTGTGCTAAACTAGCGATACCAAACACCACCACACCTCATTTCTGCCAGTTATCTTCACAGGCAATTAGCTGCCATGTTATTTTAGCCACAAGAATCACTTATCTATTAAGAGAGGGTAATTTCTCTGTGCTGTTCCCGTGACCTCTCAGAAAGCACACGACTGCCTTTTTTTTTTTTTTTTTTTTTTTTTTTTTTTTTTTTTTTTTTGCATTCTTAGTAGAAGATGTACCCATTACAGCCTCAGTTTGGACAAGATCTTTCAAGAATCAGTAAAATATAAATGGTAAATCTTACCTGACAAAACACCCGTGATTTCTCTGGTGACCAAAAGTGTTCTTGCTTCAGTGCTGCAAGACCAAAGCTTTCTCGTGGAGACGTTTGTCCTCTATTGGGTAAGGGCTCCACGAAAACTATGCAGCCGTTGCCTGGACTTGCTTCAGTTTGGGTAGGTAAGGCACCGGAATTCAGCTGCTCTTGTGTGTTCAAAGAGCTTCAAAATGCTCTACACCACCTATCAGCATTATGGTTCCCGCAAGTATGCAAGGTATGCATTTGTCTTCCTGAGTCATATAATTATCTTTGGGAAAGTAACCTGCAGAAGCACAGCAGAGAAAAAAAGAAATCAACTGGCCATGTAAATCCCTTGATGGTCAGGTAGCCCTGCAGGGACATCACTTCGAACAGAGGCCTTGCTAATTCGTGTGTCCCAAACGTCAAAGCTATCAGAGATGCTGGGCTGTCCACTTACATTCCTGCCTCCCTCTGCAGTTTGCAGCAGCACATGCGGGGAGTGCTGAAGAGGAGCAGCACAGTCTCAAAAGCTGCCACAGCACTGGAAGAGCTGATCTGAAGCTCAGTGGGTTGCACAAGTTACAGGGTGGCATCTGGCCAGGAGGAAAGGTAGGGTGAAATAGTCCCTGTTAACTTCTGTTAATGGAGGCTGAGTCATCAGTGTTACAGGCTGAAAAAATGATACGATGAGGCAGTGTCTGGGCTAGTTACATCTTGATAAGGATGGTGGGTGTCTTCCTGGGTTTTCCATTGAGTCAGAAGCACCTGGGGAAAGGTGACAGAAAGGGATTTCTGCCATGATCAAATGCCACCTCAGGCAGTCTCAGAAGACAAATAGATACCATGAGAGAATAAGATACCATGTAGGTGAACTTCCCAGAGAAGCTCCTTGTGCCAAACATAAGGGAAGAGACAAGGCTGAGAATGGAGATCAAACAGTGAAGGGGGCCTTGATTACACCAGCTTCTTCCAAGGAAGAATATGGGCTTACCATGGAAGGAATGGCTCCAGCAGATGGTCACACCCTGCAGTGTTTGAATTTCAGAGTTGCCAGTTTTCCCAGATGATTTATAACAAGGACATCTCAGAAGTGAAGCTCTAATTTGTGCATGACAACAGCAAGCTCACTTGAGCACAGACAGTCCACGCACTCGAGGCGGATGTGAACGGATCTTGGGTTTTGCGCCATCTCCCAAAAGACCAGCTCCATACATCATCTCTCTTGACAGCTTACAGTACTCAGGAGGTGATTTCAAAATTATGAGCTCAGCTGTGAAGGGCTTCCAGCCACCAGGTTAGACAGAAAACCTCATACCTGGGAGGCAAGCAGCTCCCATTCCCAGGACCAGGAGGTCTTCAAGCTCCCACGTGCGCGGAATGACAAAGAGAAACATGTTGCGCAGCCTTTGCTCTTTCCAGCTAGGGCTCGGTTTTTTCACCCTATTCCATCTTTGGCCAGTATTGCCTAATGCCTCTGACAGTATCTGGCTGTGCTTGGTGCCTTGGTGCAGTGTGAGCAGGTTGGGATGCTGCCAGGCATGAGGTGGGCTGCAGGCTGCCTGTGCTTTTAAGAAGCCAGCTGGTCCAGGAGCAGCAGACATCAGCAGGGGAGCAAAGACCCTCAAAGAACCTGCATTCCACACCTCCTCCAGAGGCATGTCTCAGCTCTGACCACAAAGCACCTCTTAGCAAGAGGCATTTTGGGCACTGCCAGCAAGATGCCAACTGGTGCCAGCTGTGGTGGCAGCTTCTGTGTGGGGTGGTGAAGGATTTGGCCTGTGCCATTGCCTGTGCACAGGTGAGGAGCTGAGAGGCGCTTCGGCTGTGCTGGGATGTCTTGAGCCATCCTCACATTCAGGCTCACCCACCACATCTGCAAAGCAGCAGGAGCAGCCCTGGCAGTGTCAAACCGCTTCCACCAAGCCCCTGGGGTGCTGGTGCACCAGGATACACCCTGACGATGAGGACACCCTAAGACATTGACTGTAGTGGGAGACACTTGGAGAAATCACTTTGCTTGGACAGAAGTTAACAGATGGACATTTGTGCAATGAAGGATTTGGAGTAAGCTTGTTTTCTAAAAAAGATCCTAAATAGCAGGCTTGTAATTACAGCAACATGGAGTCCTGGTGGCTTTTCCATCCCAGCTGACAAGGGGCATGCTCTTACCCTTCTCCCAGCATGTCCATGCGGGACTGAGGTCGCCCTGCTGCAGCACAGGCTCATTCGCTCCTGCACAAACATGTTGGGGAGCCAAAATCACCTTCAGAGAGGTGAGCAGCCAGCGCTGTGTAATTCACGGTCCTCCACAGCTCTCACACTGTGAGTCATGAGTTCCACGGCAGATATACAGCCAGCGGCACCAGTCTGCCTTGGAGACAATGGAGCGGACAGTTGCAGCCCAAGTCAAGCTCCTGGGTGAGATGGGGTGAGGTGGCAATGAGCAGTTATTGCACAGTATTGCAGAAGGGTTTACCCACAAATGGGGTGTCTCTTATCTCTTACTACCCTGTGCTGGGGGCAGGGGGTGGTGCTGGATGCCACCAGCCTATGTCCTTTCTTCAGCCACATCACCTGAGTCTTGCATCTGGATGCCCATGTCCAAACTCCTGTCCCTCTCAGCTCATGCTGCTCATGAGTTCGTTTGAACTGGTGGGGGAATGGTCTTCACACCAGGGCCTGTCTTCTTTTAAATGTCTGCCCAGATGCAAGTACTGTACTCCCCCGAAAGAGTAGGGTGAATGAAGAAGAGCGTCACACCAGTCAACAGGATGAGAAAGGTCATCCCTGTGTGGCTGGCGAATTCTGTCTGGAAACAGACACTGTTTCCTAAGAAAAGCCTTTCTGGGCACAATCTCACAGGGAAGCTCAGAGCTTGTCCATGTCCCAAACAGTGGTGGGGTGCTGTGCTGCTGCCTCTTCAGCAGCAGCAGAGCCACATGGCTGAATGTGGGTTTGTCACCCACCCTTATGCCCTTCCCCAGGATCAGCAAGACCAGAAAAGGGGTTGGTAAGGCAGCAGTGGTGTTGGCAACTAGGGGAGGAGTTACATGGCAAAACTGGGCCTCAGTGGCTCATGTAAAGGATGCCTTGTCCTTCCCTCCTTACCTGGCTGCATATAGGGGTTATGGCATCCTGCACCTGGTCTGGCTCCTAATGTGTCCTCCTTCAGTTCAGGGCTAACCCAGCACCTTTGCTCCCTGTGACTCCCCCACGCATGGCTCTGACCTCCCAGTCCCGTATGTCGCCATGCAAGGACAAGCCTGCGCTGGCTCCCAGCTCAGCTGACAGCCGGTGTGCCTCTCCCCGGGTGGTGGGAGTGGGGCTGCTGGGTGCCCCAGCCCCAGCTCCATCAGTGAAAGACACTGGCACTCAGGAGGTGTCAGTGTGGGGCCCCCAGGTCCCAGTTGACCACCTAGCTGGCCTTGTGGCACGCTTGTTGGACAGACACACAGATGGATGCTCATTGATAGTTTCACACTGGTGGAAGAGGGAAGAATCAAGTCTTGCTTGGGTAGGCTGGGATATGTAAAAAGCAGACCAAGTGGGACCTCAGGATAATGGTAAGCCGCAAGCTCGCTCATGTCTACTACATAAAACGGAGTGTGAAAGCCCTGCTGTGGTTGGGGAGAAGAGAAACAAATCTCTCTCCTTTCTCCAAGAGAAATAAGTCTCCTTACCCCCAAGAGTCTGGTGCTGACTTATGAGGGTGTGATCTCTGCCTCCAGGGTCATTTGTGGCACAGACACCTAATGTCTTGCTCCTGGGATCAAAGAAATGCAGCCATCGGTGACTTTCTCCTGATTTTCTTCTGGCTGCCCACCCTTCCCTGTGAACTGGGACACTGCGGTCACCCTGCACCCCACATCCTCTGCAGGTCCCTCCTCTAAGTGCAAGAGGACCTGCATTCATCCAGGGCTCAGCCCCACCTCACGCAGGGTCCCCTCTGCCCCCTGGCACAGGGGAAGCCAGGGCTTCTCACCAGGCATGAGGATGGAACAATTATAAGCCCCCACCACTAATTAGGCTGAGCAAGTGTTTATCCACCAGTCTCAGATGTGGCATGGTAAAGGGTGAGTCCTTGTCACTAAACCACTGCCTCACCCTCTTCAGTTCTTGTGAAAAACCAGAGAAGACCTTGGGTTTGCTTCACACCAGAACAAACTCAAAAGTTGAAACTTCTGAATATCTCATAAAAGAGAAATGCCATGTTCCAGCCAGGTCTACTTGCTGCTTAAGAAAACAAAACTGTCTCCACTGCAAAAATATCAGCATTGCAGTGGCATTTGTTCCAGCTGAAATGTAAAACATGCCAGCTCCTCTTCTCCTTTCACATTACTGCTTGAGTATTCCTTATACTTGTGTTTTATAGCATTAAGGGGCTTTTGGTTTGTGCATGTTATTGAAATTCTCAGCAAGGAACCAAAGTAACAATTATCCACCCCACGGTCTGGTGATTAATGAGGGACTCTGATGAACACAGTGATGCCATGTAACTAGTATGAGCTATTGGTGAAGAACAACCATAAAGAACATCTGCTCAGGTCAGTTATGGTAGAACAGCATCTAACAGGATGTGTCCAGATGCATCCTGGAGACTGAGACACCAGGTGATTTAATTATCCCTTGAGGTAATACACAGGCTTGCACACCGGGGGGTCAGCAGAGGCTCCCGCAGCCCCTGCACACACACTGCTGCCTCTCAATTGCCAGGGAAATTGATATTTCCCTGGAAAATATCAATTAATCCTTCTTTTTTTTTTCTTTCTTCTCATTTTGGGAATATACCACTTTCAACAAAACTTCTGCCAGGAAAAGTTTCTTAGTCCATATGTGGAAAAAGCCACCTTGGAGGCATGATCAGCCAACAGTTAGGGCAGGGCAATTGTGGGACCTCAGATGGCCTGTTTCAAATGCGGATCTCAGACCTGAGCTTCCTACATCCTTAACCATTTCGTTATGGTCTTGGGCTCTAACTCTTTTCCCAACAAAATCAATAAATCAAAAAATATAAAGATGAGATTTGGTTCTCCTGCAAAGTTGGGGGAAAAGGATAAAGCTAGAAGAGTGTTTCTTCCCAGCCACAGCTCAAGCTGTTTTACTCCTAGGGAATGTTCTCCACGTTTCTCATGATGTCTGCATGTCCTGAGCCAAGATTGCACCATCCGTGCTGCGGCTGCTCTCAGCCACTCGGCTCCAGGAAACAAGAACTGCTACAGGCTTCAGCAGGTGTTTAACAGCCTGAAGCCAGACTGAAATGCAGAGGTGATGTTTGTCCTGTGCTAATGCAGCTCAAACCTTCTGCTCACTCACGTCCTGCCCAGGCAGCAAAACACCACGTGTGGCTGTGACTGCTTTTCCCTAATAGCACTAGACAAGTCCATCCTCACAAACAACAATGCCCCACTGAAACAGGTTCATGTCAAAACTCCCATTCCTCTCACCTGGTCCTGTTCACTAGTTCTTCTGAATGGGTGGGGGAAAGGTCTTCACACCAGGGCCTATCTTCTGCTAAACATGTCCCCAGCTGCAAGCACTGCACTCCTCCAGAAGAGTGTGGTGAGACAGGGTGACACCAGGAAACAGGATGAGAAAAGCCACCCCACTGTGGTTGGCAAATTCTGTCTGAAAACAGACAGCAGCTCAGGGAGGAGCTGGGTGGGAGCTTGTCCATGTCCCTGCCCCTGGTGGGGTGCTGCACCGCTGCCTCTCAGGGGCAGGAAGGGAAGGAGGGGGGTGGACAGGAAAGGGGGGTTATTCCTGGCTCATGTCAGTGTGTGTGGGCACAGGGCACGGTGCAGGGAGCTAACATGAGCCTTTGACATCACTGGTTAAATTTAGGGGATTGGCACAGTCCTAAAATGGTCTGGAGGAAAGTTACTGCAAGGCTGACAGGATAGAGACAGCACCCTGCAATCGCCTCCCACCCAAGCACAGGGCAGGGGATGGAGCCAGGAGTTTCTGCACCAGCCCCACTTCTATGCCACGTCACCCCTTCAAAAATAACCCCCCAGCAAGGTGTGCTGTGCTTTGCTGCAGCACAAAGCAGATAGCCTCTCTGGGATTGCCCATGACAGCGCCAAGGGGACCCCTCCTGAAATCACCCAGCCTCATGTAGCCACTCGTCCTGCGCTGCTGGTCAGGGTGGAAGGTTGTGGGGTGATCGAGGTGCTCCCCAGGTGGCAGTGATGTGAGAGGGGAGGTGATGCCGAGCAAGTCCCAGCCCACAGACTCCCCCAACAGCCTCCTGCAGCCACTGTGTCCCCTCCCCAGGAGATGCTGCAGCTCTCACCGACCAGACAGCCCCGAGAGGAGCGTACCTCCAAAGAAAAGGAATGGGAAACAGTCACTAAAGAGGCAGGTCCCCACAAAAGATGAAGAGGAAACTCCAAAGTCCAAGAAGAGTCTCTGAATCCCAACTTTGTCTGCTGTTTGTAGAGGTGAGTGGAGGCTGAAGCTGTGTAATTGCAGTTTAGGTTGGTTTGTGCAAGAAGATGGCTTCTACACTTTCATGGTGTCTTTCATGGACATTTTATTCTTTTCTCTTGATTCTTTGTTTATTCTTGCAAAGCACTCCCTAATCTTTGTGTGAAGAACATCCTATTTCAATAAAACTTCTGAATTTTCACATACCTTCTGTATGGAGATTGTGGGACACCCACGTTTGACATGACCAGAAAGAGCAGCTCTCTTTTTCTGAGTGTACCATCTTGCATGAGCAACTGTCTTGTTTTGCTGCAGTCGTGTGGCACCTGAATAATGGAGACTAGGACATTTCTTGTGTGAGGAAAGAGCCATCTGCTTGCTTTCCTGAGGGAATAGCTCTGCAGCCACCGAACAGTTGGTGAAACAGCAGCCACGGGAAGAAACTAATTCCAAGCCAGACTGTGAGAAACAAGATAACCCTTAATTGCTTTCTCAGTACTTGTCCCCAGCTTGTGTTAACACCAAAAGGCAGTGGAGCCGAGCAGGCTGACAGCCCTCAAGCCCAGCTTATCGTTTCGGACATTAGTGATGCCTAAAAGTACACTAAAGGTAATCTGGCCAACAAACTGTAGAGCTTGTTTTTTGTATAATGAAATTTTCTTCATACCTTAATCAAATTTATTAGATGTGTGGAAGGGCTGCTGACAGCATTTCCAAATTTCTCTGTCTTGAAGAAAATCATCATCACAGCTTCAGCCCATGAAGCTCCTCCATGTCCATGGGATGCGGGGCGCTCAAATTCGGGGTATTCTCTCCACAGCCAAGCCAAGATGGGCCCTTATCACCACCGTGCAGAGGAATAATAAACTCACTATATCAGAGCATGATGTGTTTCTCAAAAATCTGGAATAGTTTTCTTTGCAAAATTCGGATAGTTTTCACAGAAAAGCCCATGTTTCATCTTTGGGTTACAAACACCAGGCATCTTCAAGGATCAGGTACCATCACTCTCATTTTATTTCCAACATTGCTATTTGTGCATATAGACACTAATTTACCTGCTTCACAACCACCTGTTACTGTGCACCATCCCCCAGGTTTTCCCAGTCTGTGACTGCTGAGGACATTTGCTACAATTTGACTCCAGCTAATAAGCAAGATGCAGTGTGGTTCTCAGATCAGCCATTCTTCTGCCCTGTTTTGTTCCTCCTTTGATTAATGTATTCTCTTTGATGCTGCTCACGCTCAGGGATATATTGCAAGTGCCTTCATCTTCCCACCTCCCACTGCAGTCACTGAAGGTCATCAGCCATTTTCACCTGCCCAATTACTTCTGCAGAAGAGAACCTGATTCTACCTCACAGCTTTCATGTTGAAGTACTTGAACTTAATGAGCTCGATGGTGATTAGTGCAGATCCAAGCACTCGTGAAGAACAATGGAGGTTATCTACATAAAAAGTACTCATTAAATTATACTAGAACCTAAAGATGGCTGGAGCAGAGCTCCTCGGCGATTATACTCCATTGCTGTCTGAAACAAGAAATCATGTCATGAGACTGTGCTAAACCAACCAAGGTATATCTCACAGCTAGTTTCATCCTCTGTATCCATTTTTTCCTTTAGAAGGATGTTCTCACCTTTTAATGGTTAAAGATGTTCTCATTTCCAACCTAAATATATTCATGGGCATTTGATGTCCATTTGTTCTTAAGCCTATGTTCTCCTTTAGTTTAGTTCAGTCCCATACCCTTTTCTAACTGAGGAATCTATTTTTAAAAGAGCAGTTGCAACCCATATATACAGCACTGAGCTGTATTATACATTTTGTGTAGTATATAGTGGCCCCCTAAGGCTGTGACATACAAACATTCATTTGCTTAATTTTATTCTAGCATGTAGGCCTATTAAAATTAAAGGGACTACTCAGAAATAAATGAAGCATAACTGCAGGAAAATTGGTTGTATAATTAACTGCATCGGTGTGTATTCTGCATCTAAAGAGTCTGTTCTGCTTTTCAAAGGGATTATAATATGTATTTTCTGTCAACAGAAACAAATATCCTTTAATTTGTCTTCTTTCATTATGAAATTAGAGTTCTATGAAAAATTAATAATATTACATAGGTTCAAAAGATGTTACAAGCATATCTAAAGCTGTAGGGCTGTCTCAGTAATCTTCTGTTAAGAGTAATACAAAAGCAAACCCAACTCCTTTCATCCAGCAAAATCCTTCATCCAACAAGATGCAGAAGCAAGCCAGGGATACGCAGCTTCAACAATGACAGTTCCTTATTGCTCAGTATGTAGTGCTCTGTCATTTCTGATTGCTAGATATGGATTTTACATGCAATTTATTATAAAAAAGCTAGGAGAACTTTAGCCAAGTTAACATAACATTATCCATAAAAATAGAGCGTACACCATTTTTACCTACACATGGATTAGTGTGTAGCTAACAAAAATGCATTTACTGAGTGATAGAACAACCAACACCTCCCACCAGCTTCACTGGCACAGTACCTGGGCACAAAACTAAATTGTTATACCACATGCCGATAAACTTTTAATACAGAAATACCTATTTCAGATAAAAGTGCTTTGCTATTTTTACCAACATAAATTCCTAGTTCTGAGTACACAAGCACAGACTCAGCCTGTAGTAACTGGCAATATGAATTACACATGGCACAGCACAGCGGCTTCTCCCATCAACCAACCCAGTACTTTCAGTGGAGAAAATTAGTCTGTCTGGTGCAAGCATTCTGAGTTCTTTGTTCTTTTAACCAGTACACCGGAAAGTAAAGTGAACTTCAGCTCCTTCCATGTCAGTCCATTTTAATTCTGTGTGTGTGTGTGCATGTATATGCATACAGATAGATAGATAGATAGATAGATAGATAGATATGCAGGGCTAGACAGCCAGCTCCTAGTTAGTCAGCCCTGTGAAGCTGCACCAACACTGCACGAATATTCTGATCAAACAGTGTTTCAAGTCCAGTACTCAGAGGCTACTCTGGAAGTCACACTCCTTATTTTGTCCAAGGTCAGAGGACTTCTGGGTTTTTATATGTGTGGCACATGTGTAAGTCAGCTTTGGGCTAACCTCCCCTGCACTTCTGTCCAATGCTTTCAGCAGTGCACCTGCAACTACGGAAACGGTCCCAGGTTCTCCACTTGCTAGCAAATCCCTGCATTTCTAGCTCATAAAATAGTTTCTGTATTCCAAAAAGGCCTTTCCCCCCTTCTCTTTAAGCAGTTTTTGTTAACAGTGACCTGCTTTAACAGAATGCAGTAAGCATTTCCAGAGGATGAGTCAGACAACCAGCCTACCAGCTCTCCTAAAACAGATGAATCTCCCTCCAGAGGTACCCATTCTTCTCCATTGATGACAAGGAAAGACTAAAGCAGTTACTTCAGACCTGGATATCTGATGTCTGAATGTCCCAAAGAGGGGAGATGATTCCCACCCAAAATGGATCTACAACTGCAGACTACTTTCAAAGCTTTCTCATCTGGAAGGGTTACATGGCTGGGATTAGTTTCACCTGATTTAAGATGTAAAATTCACCCCACATGAACGGAGGTGCCTACTTTCAGGATGAGATGAATCACACCAAATTCCTGACTTGGGATGGGCTGTTTCACTCTCAAAAGCTGCATCCCTCTCCCACTTCACTGACACCAGCACTCAGATGACCAGTTTATATGAGCCATAGCTGGTAGGAGAAGGCCATTCCCTGCAGTCCCTGTGCTCCAGGAGGACTGGAGCTGGGGCACCTACAGTCAGCTTTGGTTGATATTTCTTGTGTTTAAAAGTTGGCATCTTCTAAATTCTTTCAGTTTCTTAAACTTTAGGTAGATTTCCATCCTATGCCCACTGACATATTTGCAAAGCTAAATTAAGCATGCAAATCACTCTCTTGTGTCTGTTAGGTGAAGCTTGCTGATGAGCTATGAGGGTTTTCTCAGGAAGGGATGGTGTTCTACAAACTTCAGTTGCTCCTGGCATTTTAGATGCTCTGTGTTTTTCCTTTGGGTATTTCCTCAGTCTGTTTTTACTGCTGGTGTATTCAGGCAGACTGATGTGTTGGTGAGCATGGCAGAGGGATGCTCCATGCGGTAGCTCCATCTGCACAAGGCAGCAGTTGGCTCCAGAGAGAAATGCTTCCCTACAGACTGGTGTGACAGAAAAATTATGTTTCTTTGCCTGCCGTTAAACCGAACTATCACATATTCAGTTGAGTCATCCACAAACCTCTAAAGAACCAAGTAGGAGACTGTGGCTATTCTCTGGACTGCAGTTAGCAGGTGATCTTTATCAAACTGAAGTAATCTGCTGCTGCTGTATCAGGTGGAAGACAGCATTTCTTTCTGTATCATAGCTGTGTCTTGTCTCTCACACACACACACACAAAAAAAAAAAAAAGTGCATTTTGCCCTCTTTCTCCATTCTCCAATTCTTTTCTTTGCACTTTGAAGTGATACCAGTTTCAGTTCAGAAACACTTCCCTGTTCCTCAGCTTCAGAGTTGGCTTTCTGTACAGCTCCATGGCTGCAGGGACCATACCATATTTTCCTGCCACTTTACTTTGGAACATAATTAAGGGCTGCTTCAAACACAGGAGCTGCAGCTCTGTAGCTTGGCTGCAAACAGGTGACCTCCTCTGAAGAGACCACATGGGCAAGCGCCCTGCTTTGAGCACAGCCTCCTACATCTGCTGGCTGGGACCTGCATGCAGATGTCCTCAGCTACTTGAACCAAAACTGGTCAGATTGGCAAAGTTCTACTATTCAACCCATCTAAATCCAAATAAACTAAAAATTGATGTGGACCCTCAAATTATATTACACTCACTTATGTCAGAGGTATGCACGCTCAGGGTTGCACCAGTTCAATTAAACCAGCACAATGCTGTACCTTTAAGTACAGTGTAGTACCGAACCTTTGACATGACACAGCTGGGTTCATACTTGGTTTAACTCAGTTTAACAGAGTCAAAACTATATCACTCTTGTAAAATTCAAATATCGTGGGGCTCATTCTCTTCTGGTTGACTCTGGTAGTTATAATGCAGGTGTTACTCCATTGACTTCAGCCATGCTTCTTCTAAACATGATGGGGAAGGGAGAAGGACTTGCACACGCTTTGTTTCTTGTCTGGTTGAAGATACAATTGCTAAAGCAAAATTGTTTTGTGTTTTGATTTCCCGGAACTCATAAAAACAAAGCGGGCAGCTGAGATCAGTGTGATGAGTTAGACAGGCAAATCATTTGGGAATGGTGCTGAATGTGAAGAATAATTTTGCATTATTATGATATTCATTGCTCTCTGGAGAATCTGAGACAGAAACCTGAAGAAATTGGCCTTAATTCCTCTACTCTGCTGCTTGATAGAGGAAAAATTCCTACTGACCAGAAATGGGCATGAAGAAAAGATATTTTTGTTAAGTGTCGGTACACTTGCTGCTTTTGGAAGTAGAAAACATTTTACCTTAAGCGCTCATACGTGCAAAAAAAACATGAGCAGAAAGCCAACACAGCATGTTCTAATACAAAATGAAATATGACCTTTTAAGGAACCTTAGGGTTCTGAAGAATAAATGTTAAATCTATATATAATTCAAAGTATATTGGCTAAATTAGAGACTGGATTCAAACCTGTCCTGAATAAAACCATCCCCACAGTCAGTTTTTGACTTTATTTATTCTCTGTGGTTAAAAAAAAAAGGCTTTTGAAATTTTACTGTTATTAACCAGTTTACTGCATGGGGAAACCTGTTGTCAGAAGAGTGGCTGCCATGCCCGTGCCTGCATGCAACTCCAACAGCAGCAGTGCTCAAGGGCTCGATCCCGGCAGGAGTGAGGGTATCCTGGAAGTCAGATGTCGCTGGACCCAGGTCTTGGCCTGGGACTGCCAGGGCAGAGCCCCGAGCCCCACATGGGCCTTCAGGCCATGGGTAAAATGCAAGGTGAGATATTGCAAGGTGACTTTTCATCTCCTGGTCCTCACCACCTCTGCAAGTTAGCTTTTTACTGTAAAAGTAGATTCTTTAAAAAAAAAAAAAAAGTATTGCATACTGATGTTTGAAGATCCCATAGCTTTCCTTGATCCATAAATTATTATGCTGCAATGTTATCAGGGAATGAAAACATTGAGTCAAATCCAGTTTTATCCTGTTAAAGCTCCCACTCACTCTTATTTTGAAATGAATTTACTTGTTTTGAAAGGAATTATTTTGAAAATAATTTGAAAAGAAAGCACACAAGTTGAGGTATCACTTTTATATAAAGTATACACGTTTAATAGCCCCATCACATTGATTTAAAGAACTTCTGATCCGACTGGGTATGGCAAGACACTAAGAACTGAAATAAATTTGGATATTGAGAGATATATTAATAAAGACAGGTATTCCCTGGCCTTGACAGTTCTTCCTGCTCTCAAATAAATAAACTCATTTGATACTTTTCCCTTCACTCCTTCTTGAAAATAATTTTTAAAAAGTTCTCTTACTGTTTAAGAGCATGTTGGCTGTTCATGTGCCAGTATTTAAACTCACAGTCACATATGGCTCAGTTCTTCTATAACCACCTTGTGGATAAGAGCTGGGGAAAGAGCTTGGCCAGCATGTGGATAAAACACAGGAAGATTGTCAAATACAAAAACCAGCTACTGCAAAACCAGCAGAGGCAGACAAATACTGGATGCCAGCATCTGCCAATATATAAATAAAATTACCAAATTGTTACCTTCCTACTGTTTGAAATATAAACAGGAAATCCACAAAATAGTGTCATTTGAAATGTGTAACATGATCTTTTTAGCTCCCTGGACTCATCACCTGAATAGCAATGCTTAGCATACAGAAAATTCAAACCACAGTAGGAGTGTTATTTGGTGCCGTATTTGCACAGCCAAATGCTGTGCTTGCAATGTGGAAACAGTTTGGACAGAAACTTACTGGTGTCCAGCAAAGCTGGACTGGAAATATATAAAGTCCATGCAAAAAAGGCTTAGTCCTAGTTCATCATTACAAATTATGTCTTTTGGGAGCCAAATCTGCACTGCAGTCACTGCTTGAGCACAGTCGTCCTTCAAGTAACCATGGTGGGGAGACAGCAAGAACATGACTTTCCTGAGTTGTTAAAACTGAGCCCAGAGCAAGCATTTCCTCCATTTTCAGCTGTTTTACTGATTAAGGATACCAATTAAACCCAGACACCAGAGTGAAAAGAGCAGGAGTATTTTACCGGTGATAACCAAATAATGTAACAGAGTGATACAGAAAACGTGCAGTAAGAAAAGGCAGAATAGTGCACCTAAAGCAACAAACAGGAAAATACAAGGTAATGCCTCAAATCATTACTACATGAGAGAGAGAATTAAGAAAGATCCCTCACCCCTTGCAGACGTTGCCATCACCCAGCCCCGCAGTGGCTGGGCAGCCCCGGTTACAGCGAGGGGTTGGGGAGCCTGTCCCGGCAAGGGGGAAATCCTGCGTGTGCGTCCACCCAGAGGTGAGGCTGCCAAAGTCGCTGTGAGCGGGTCCAGCCTTATACACTAGAGATCGACAAGCCAGAATAGCTGGGGCTTTTGTTTGGAGCGGAACATTTCTGGTTTCATTCTCCTGTCGGATTCCACCCAAAGCCTGCCCAGGGCTCGGGATGTGGGAGACCAGGGGAGTTTCTAACAAGGCCAGATACGTGGGTTCTCAGCCTTGGACAAGGCTAAACAAGGGAAGGTGGATACATTCTCTCAGCATTTCGTTCTCACTACTGATTATGTTCTGTCTGAGCTGCATCTTTCATAGCGAGCTTACATACTTTGTTAATGATTACGTGCTAAGTTAGCAGCTTCAGCTTGGGGCCTGTTGTTCAGGCTTCAGTATTTCAATGCTTTAGCACTTTTTACATCAGCATGAGTGGGTTGTTATAACTTAGTACAATAACTACTAGCACAATAGTTTTCAGTTATAAAATCTAGCAGATTCATCTATAGGTCAACTCTGTCTTGGGCTGGTTGTCCAAGCCTTAGCCCTTCACCAGCCCACGTGTCAGTGTGTTTTAATGTATTCATCTGTTCCTATGCTCCACTATGTTGACACTAGAGTACATTTTCCAAAACATTTGTGCCAATGACTGTTTCCTTACCACGATTACCTCAATATCCATATTAACAACAGAATGAGCTCAGAAAGAGATTCAATGTGATATATTCTTAGTAATCCAACATTCATATTATGTACCAAAAATACTCCTATGATACAATGAAACTTTATTTCTTAAGGAACCATTTGAGATCTCTTGTGAACAGATAGTGAAAAGATTCTGTAAATGGAGAATCAATCTTGAAAAGGAACTTAGAAGTTAAATGTGTGTACCTGCAGAATAAGAAATCATCTATTTATGCCCCACATCTTAGGGCATTAGTGAGGGGTTTGCCCCTGGACACCAGGATGTGAATTTAAATATTATAATTCCTGATGCTCTGCTACACCAGGCACACAAAGACCTCAGCTGTCTTAATTCAGAGAACAAATTATTCCTCATTTTAAATATAAACCCAAATATTTCCCCCTCTCTAATGAAAGACAGAGTTGGAGAAAGACTGTATTGATAGCCTTGAGAATCCAGTGAAATTTCTGAAAATCATTTTTACGGTGTGAGACTATTCCCTTTGCTAAACAGAGAAGCCAGTCAGGCAGCTCCAGATTTGGCTCCCCATGGCTGCTCCCCTGTTAGTGGCCATGGGGTGCTCACAAGCCAACCGGACCCTGTGAAAGAAACATTTAAGAAAAGTAAATGGTAATTTCTTATCTGCATGGCTGCTTCTGGATTTTTTTTTCTTTCTTCTGAGAGAGACAAGCCCCAGGGACATACCATTCCTGTACACAGTGCTGTTGCAGGATTGCTCTCCCCATTGCTGGTGGGCATAGGCCACCCAAGGTCACATTATGCATGCTCAGCCAGAGGCTTGATTTCACTATGAAAACTGTATTTTTGGTGACATGATATATAATTGGTGGAAGGAAAGCCATTTTTTACCATTTTTGGACTAAACATGCATAAAGCTCCTTAAAAGTCAGCTGAGGAGCAGGTTGCACCTTCAGGGCTCTTCTTTCCACCAACATAATTGGATGCTCTTGGAGGCTGTTGCTTCTCCCTTCCTGATCCCTTCCCCATCCCATTCAGGCTAACCTGCCTTCCTGGTCTGTCTGTGCCCGCCAGGCCCAAAGCAGGGCTGGCAGCAAAGCACCACCCTGTTGTAGTTCCTGCCGTGGTGTCCCGGTGAGATGATGTCTGGTGAGACACCGGCTCTCACGCCTGCTGAGATGCACTGGTGGGATTCCTGCAGCGATGCCCAGGGACACTGTGGTGGGATGCCTTCTACATTTAGTTATCTTTCAAGACAAGTAAGACCAAGCATTTAAATATTTGTAACTTTTTTCTTTCACAGAGTGCACATGTGTGTGTGCTGTGTGATGATATGCAAATATATTTAAATATTTGTTTTTATAGGCTCTGTCTTGTTCCAGAAGAAATGGTCCCATACGGCTCAGGCTCAAAAGCCATGCTTCCAGACAGCCCTTGCCAAGGATTTCAGTCTCCCCTGAATGTTAACAGAGAAAGAGCAGCTATCAGCTCTTAGACCCTCTTCTGCAACCACCAGCGATGCTCTTCACAGCCAGCAGCCCTGACACAGGCACACTAACAACAGGTTCAGACCACAAGCACACTTAGCAGTTTTTCAGCATCTGCAAACTTTCTGGGAAGACTGCAATGCCTGGCAATGCCCCCTATGCCCCTGAGGACCTCCAGGCAACTCCAGCAAGGAAAAGACTTCCCTGTGCCCAATGCCAGCCTGGGCAGAGCATCCTGTCCTGTACCCCAGGTGAACTCCCCTATTCACCAGGAATTGCATGGGGGAAGTTGTATTTTGCTCAGCTCCCCCAGGACTCCCCTTTGGCATCAGAAAGGATCTTCTGCACAGGCAGCACCGCATGTGCCAGCTGAATCTGTGCTGTGGCAGATGGAAGAGCGTTTTGCATACACGAGCACGGAATTGCTTAGATGCAGTGGCTGCATACCCAGAGAATGGTCACAGTGTCACACACATCGAGTGCCCCTGCCTCTGCTGTTAGCTCCACATTCACCTCCCCTGTCTCTTGACTCATAGCTCAGACACCTCTATGGGATGTGTGTCAACCCTCTTGTTTATATTCTGGGAAAGTCTTTCTTCTCAGGGACTCCTTCAATTCTGATTTTAAGTGTTATGAAATATCCAAATGCAGACTTCTTCTGTGTATGATTTCAGAATATATTACCTGTTGCAATACCTATTTAATATAGTTTCTTGGCCATTAAAGTTATTACTACACTTCACTCTAAAATTGTGTTGGCAGCAACACAGAACCACTGCGAGAAACTGTGGAATCAGATTTATATGAATTACTTTAAGAGAAGTTCTACAGTTGTATTTTTCTCTTCCAGGAGGGATATATATTAGGAATTACCATTAAAATCTAAGACTACATGGGTGAAATTGGTCTATATGCAATGTCTTCTATTTTTAATGAACTGTGGCCATCCTAAAGCAATAAAAAAGTTAACATGGGTTGCTATGCAGCCTTTGCAATATAACTAATGACTCTGTCAACAAGTTCCATATTGGAATTTAATATATATCTGTAATTTTAGAACTATAAGAATTTATCTAAAATAGTTAGGGCAAGGCAAATTTTATTAGATGAAGAAATGCTAAAAATAGTCATGTACTTATTCATTCAGTTATATGGCATGGGTTTGAATTGAGTATTTTCTCAAAATGCTGAGTGATGGCAGAAACCCTCTAAACCTTACTCCCCCTTAGCTTGGCTGTCTTCACTGGGCTATATGCAGATGCCAAACATTTGCTCAGCATCATGTAAATCTCTGTTTACAATTCAGGGTACATGCAAGGAACCGGGGGATGCATTTCTCCCAGACCACAGCTGTGACACTTTGGGTCTTGAAACAACAGAAAAGAAAAGCACACATATCCAGGTACTCACATATATTTCCTAATTATAAGTGAATTTAAGCTCAGATTTATCTCACCTAAGGATGCACTTGAAGCAGCTAAATCCTAGGATCCTGTCCTGCCCTAGGATCCCTATGCAGTCACTGAATGAGCTAAGCATCACTGAAGATGGGCTCAGTCCTTGTAAGATCTGGTCCCCTTCCTGGAGCTGCATCATCTTCTTCATTGTCTAATGGTGGAGCCTGCAGCAGTCACACAGCTCATGTAAGTATCTGAGCTATGTGTCAGGAGATGGGGAGGTAAACGTGAAGCTAACAGCAGAGACAGAGGCACCCAATGAGTGTGACAACGTGACCCTTCATCACAAATGCAGCCTTTGCATCTAAGCAATTAGTTGAGCATGGGAGGAGAAAGACATCCACTGATACAAAACTAAGCAGTGCATCTCTAAATCCAGTTTCCTTATAGAAATAAGAAACACAAAACTTTAGGTTTTGTGTATATTTTTTCTGTGGAAAAAAAAAAAAAAAAAACAACAACCCACAGAGCAGGTAAGCGCTGAACCTTCTTAGGCTCCTAGACTGCAAAAAGGAAAAAAAGAAATCTCATATATCTGTCCTTGTGCCGAATCCTGCAGTGATGTTTAGCAGCTGGGGAACCTCAACATCCATGCCCATATCTGCTTCACCATCTGTGCTTCTCAATACCCATTCACACCTCAGCTGGTACCACCCTGACAACTGCTAGCTGACAATTACTGTGACAATACCCAACACTATGTCAATTAAAATGTAAATACACTTTTCTAAATAAAAAGACTCTTGAAAAGATGGTGCCCAGGACTACAAAGACCAGTGTTAGTGTGAAGAATTGTGTTTAGTGTACTGCTGGTCCTCAGCACATGCTCTTAAAATTAAACCATTGCATTACTATTGCTCAGCCTTCTCATAAAAATGCTGGGCGGTTAATTAGTTAACATTTAAATGTATTTAAACCTCTTGATGAAAACTGCTCTATAAAGTGGCATACGTTATGTGTGCTGGTTAAATATAGAAAGGACAAAGAGTGTACATTTTCTACTGTGAGCTCACATTCAGTTTGCATTATTTAAAACATAGGTTAAGCCTGTGACTGTCAATTAGTTGCAACACAGTAATGTTTATATGTGTCTTTCATCAAAAGTTCTTCACATTTTGTGAATTACAAAGAGATGAATAACGTAATGCTGCATTTTAGTGAGTCATTATCTAGATCTGACAGTTACAGAAAGTGAAGCACAGAAAGCTAGACTGTCTATGCAACCAAGTCATGGGAACTAAGTGTAACTTAAGCTGTTTCTTGATGACGGAATTATTTACACTCTTACAGCAAGACTAAGTATTTTGCTGAATCTCTGTCCAAGTGACTAAATAAAGCATCAGAGGCAAAGTTGTGGTTTTGTGCCAGGCTCCCGAGCACGGTTTTGTGTGCCTGCCCTAGGTTGCACCAGTCCAGGGGATGAGGCCAGAACTAGCTGCTCAGGTTCATCCATTCAACCACCTCAGCTCGCATCATGTGGGGCAAGGGACTCACTTGAATGCATTCTCTTTTAAGGTAGACCACATCTGTCAAATATATTTGATTTAAAGATAGCTCATAGTGGAGGACTGATCATGACCCATAGCAAATTTGTTCAAAAAATCAAATATATTATCAAAATGATTCATTAATTATTAATAATGACCTCTCTCCTGAATTCATCTAGCTTTGACTTCATTCATCCACTGGATTTTGCTGTGACTTTATCTGAATCACTGAAAAATTCATAATCAGATTTGTTCCTCAAATAAACAGTTACAGGAATCAAAGCTGACTCTCAATCTTAACTTTGTTAAGCTAAGTAGATGAGCTTGTTAAGAGTCTCACAACAAAAGCACTTTTCTCCAATGCTTCATTAAATCTGTGACTCACCCCTAAACTGTCTCAGTGTTAAATTGTTACTGAAACCTTCATGGCTCAAGGATTATCACAACACTGCCAAATTAGGAGGTACAATAACACATCTACTCCTACCTGATGTTTTCCTGCCTGCCTGCATTTCCCCTGGTAGCATTAGGCTTTTCCATAGTATGAGAGGAAAATTCGGGCTGGAGGTTGGCTCCAAGATCAACCCCAGATGCTCAGAGCTTCACTCAGTTGGGTCTTGAAAGTCTCCAAGGAGAGAGGCTGCAGAGCCTCTCTCAGCAGCTGTGTTAGTGTCATCGCAGGGAAAAAGTTTCTCCTTATGCCCATCCAAACCTCTCATATTTTATCCTGTGTCCATTGCCTCCCATTCTCCTGCAGCCCAGCTCCAGCTCCTCTCTGCCCTCCCTGTAGGCCCTGGCGCTGCCCTGGGCTTCCCCCAAAGCCACACGCTTTCGGGCAGGTGCAAACCCTCATGCTGTATAACCAGACTCACCAGATGAGTCATGGTCTCTTGTTCTTCAGTAAGAATCTGGCCATGGGCAGAGGTAATCTGGGCTGCCCAGCATCCACAGGCTGCCCTCCCTCCTCTTTTAACCATTTCCTGAAGTCTGGGTCAGCTGCAAATGTTACCAGTAAGGATTTTGCCATCTTCCAGTTCAGTGACGATCTGATTTGTTTGAGGCGGTCCAAGCAGAAATTAAACCTCAGACTGCCCTAATAAGGAAGGCAGACACGGCGATAATAGCAGCAGTGTTAGCAAAGCCTTACCTCATGATGCCGGAATTAGGGTGGGCCACCAATCCCATTACCCATCTTTCTGTGTTGATGGGGTCTTTACTGGCATCAGTTACCAAGAGTGATGTGAACTATGAAATAACATATTTAAATTTTGAGTGATTTAGTGCTAAATTGGTTTTGATGAGCTGCTACTGCGTTATTACATTTTATACACTATGATTTTTATAATGCCTGATGCCACTTCCTGCACCTTGCAAACAATCCCCTTCGTGCTGTTAGAGGCTTTGAAGAAAATTATTGTTTTTATGGCTATAACCAAGGTGGAAATCTGGCCTGTACTGGAGTGGGCCTCTGACATCCCCATGCACAGAAGTCAAACCAAATGGGCAGATTCCAATAATGAGGCTAGTGATGAGTGATGGGTCACTTCAAATCGAATGGTGCGATCCAGTTTATACTGGTGTTTGGACTTCTACAGTGCTGGTAAACCTTTTTTAAATAATTAAGATCGGGAGAAAAACATTAAAGAAAGACAGATTTACTGTTGATGTGTCAATAACTTAGGGGCAAGCTTTTCATATTACTAATACACTGATAAATGTACAATATTGTATAAAATAATTGTCTAATTTTCTAACTAAGAATCTGCTTATTTTTGAAGACCAAGAAACATTTTAATGTATGGCTCAAATGACAAATTAGAAAAGGAGATAGAATTAATTTCTGATCTATTGATGAATGGAAAAAGCTAATTAGTTTTACAGTATTCTCTCACGTCAGGTACTTCATGTGACCTGGCTGCATCACCACACATGCAGTCCCTTCTAGCTTCAAGCTCTGCAGTACCAAAGCGGCAGCAGGATACGGGGTGACCCCAGGGGACAGGCACCTGGCACTGACTCTGGTACTGCACCAGGGTCCAGTCTACCTGCTAAAACCTCCTACATCGCTTGGCACATCACCACGCCTCTGGGTGCTACGTGAAGAAAAGTCTAAAATATTTCCAACACCCACTTTGCAGAGGAAGAGGTTGTTTCTCCCTTGGTCTTCCTACTTGCACAGGAGGACAGTGTCCCTGGCCAGGTAGTCCTGGGGGTAAACACTCCCTGCTCTCTGCTCTGGCCCCTGGCAATGTCCCTTCCTACTCTTTACACTGTTACGTCTCCAATGCCTTCAGTTTTATTATTCAGGCAATATTATAGTTAGATCCACATATAAATTTCACAACACCCACGTTCCTCCCCAGGAGACATGGAGGTGGTAGTGCCACGCTCCGCTTCCACACATCTCCTCATGCTTGAGGTTTTTTTCACTTTTTCAAACAAGTACATCATTTTTCCCATGAAATGAGAAGAATTTATGAAGTCTGACTGACCTGTTTGTCCTGCAAACTTCTTTTTCATACAAGATGACAGATGGAAAATGAGATCTGTATAACGGGGCTGAAGATATCTGCCTAAATGGACCATGCTGAATAAACTGATAACTCAGCTCCAGGCCAAATCCTGCCAGGATCAAACAACCTGAAGCACTGGAGGGTGAGACACCCATGATGGCAACATTTCCAGGCCACAGAGCAAACACAACATGTTCATTTTAGCTCTGTTCTGGGGGCAAAATAAAGCAAATAAACTTCATTAGAAGGAGTGCATCAGGACACGGTGTTACCGTAGCTGCCACCCCTGCACCTACTGACTGTACTTCCACTCTGCTCCCTCCACAGCTTCTTCATGTCTAGTCTAAAAAAATAAAGAAATGACTGTGCCTTGCACACATATGCCTTATACAGCTTTCAACCAGTTACTCCAAATGCCAGCCACAGCCTAGCCATGGCACAAAGCCTCCAGTGCAGGTTGCAGGGCAGAATGCAGTCCCCCTCCCTTGCACTCATATCTGTACCACTATCCAAACTAACTGCTTTAAAGTTTCCAATCTCTGAGCTGTCAACACTCACTTCCTTATCCACCTCCTCTCCCTAAGGGCCAGAAGTCAGGCTGCATCTTCTTCAAATGCAGTACAAATGAGTGCCTGAATAAATAAAAGGCAATAACCCCAGCTGTGCATCAAAATTCACATGCTGCTGCTTTGCCTGTGGGAATGCCACCCAGCGCTTGGACTCTTGTAATCTGAACAAAAACAGGTGCAGTAAACCCATCCAGCTGTGCGCTGACTTTACAAAATATCAGTTTGCTGCTCATCTTCCGGGGTGAGATGAGGACAAGTCACCACTGTCATACCGCATCTATCAAACATAATACTCAGAAACCTACATGGTTGGGGGGTGTGTGGGGGGTGGGGTGTGTTTCATACCTGATTTTTTGAGGCTAACTAGTTCTTAAAAGGAATAAATTGATTCCAGAGTGACTCTATAAAAGATGCTGCCATAATACCTGCATGCTGTAGTGTGCTCAATAGCAGCTTCTTGAAGTGACAGCAGTCACTTTGGCCACTCTGACACTGGAAACTGAGTCTCTGCAGACATACACACCTTGTTCAAACATGGACCTGCTCGAGTGGGTCCAGAAGAGGCCACAAAGATGCTCAGGGGGCTGGAGCACCTCCCCTATGAAGAAAGGCTGAGAGAGTTGGGGTTGTTCAGCCTGGAGAAGAGAAGGCTCCAGGCAGACCTTCTAGTGGCCTTCCAGTACTTAGAGGGGGCTACAGGAAAGATGGGGAGGGACTCTATCAGGGAGTGTAGGGATAGGATGAGGGCTAACAGTTTTAAATTGCAAGAGGGTAGATTTAGATTAGATATAAGGAAGAAATTATTTACTATGAGGGTGATGATACACTGGCACAGGTTGCCCAGAGAAGTTGTGGATGGCCCCTCCCTGGCAGTGTTCATTCAGCTCCTCCACCTGCAGCTTGGGACCACAAGATTTCCTCAGACCCAAATTTGACAGCCTGTGCCAGCTCAGTGTGGCATTTCAGGAGCTATGCCTCTGATACCTGTTACTTACAAAAAAATTAGGTCTTTTAGGCCTTTCTTCCTTTCTTCTTATGAAAGCCCACAGTTGACCCCTTCACATCAACAGTTTAGAGTGAAAATTCCCAATATGGATGAATCATTTCACATTAAAAAGTGCTGTACTCCCTAGGCATGATGCTGATAGAAAAACACCTGCATGGAAAGGTCACCTCCTGTAGCCAAGGAATTTCTATTCGTGAGAACATATGCTGCAGATATAAACTGTGTAACATTAAATAGCAATCTCCTATGGCTGTTCAAAGACTGTCTTTTTTTTTCTTTATAACTGAGCAAGGACATAACTGGCCTTTGTCCAGTAGCAGGCTTTTGTCCCCAGGGTTTGAAACCCCAGATGTGTTACTGCAAAGAACACTTGATGGGCAGTCCCAAACTGTAGAGACAAAGAAATATGCAATTTATGGTAAAAGTTAGGTTTGTGAACTTACTCTCTGCTCTTCTATCAAGATTTCTCAGCTGAGAGAGCTTGTCCACTCAAATTTAGCATAGAAGCTGCATGGCCAGATCTCCAATATAAACAAGCATCTGTTTCTGCAGAAGCATTTTATTTGACATTAAAGACAAGAAATTAAGTACACACTAACAATATTGAGAAAGAGCTATCAAATAAGGAAACTTTAGTTTCCAAAGAATCTGGCTGAATTTCTCACTATCACTCTAGAAAAACAACCCAGTACTAGCTGATTAGACTGGGTGACATCTGCCAACATGACGTGACCCCTCCAAAGACAAGACGTTCTTAGGATATTGCCTATTTTACCAGCTAGTCCCCTGAGAGTGCAGAACAAGCAATAAGAGGTAACCAAGAATCATAGTGCTATAACACCATCTAGGGGACTTAGTCACACCTCAGCTCTCGAGAGAGGCACATGCAGCTGGCAGCCCAGCACTAGGTGAGAAGGTCACCATTTTTAAATAACATAGCACTGTTCCAGCCCCAAACCCCCAGTTTCCCTGCATTTTCCATACGGCTAATTTGTCACACAGCTCTTAAACCCTCCTAGTTTTACCTGCACTACATCTCTCTCACCCCTTTTTCCAGTTTTCATCTAATTTTAACATGTATTGTGTTACTCTAGTCTTCATTTTCCCTGCCTGTTGCCACCAGTAAGTACTGATTGTATATAAACCTAAGTATGTGCTACACACAGTCAAATACTTTAAGGGGAACTAGACTGGTTAAACACAATTGAAACAAAAATAATTTTAAAAAGCAGGTAAACCCATGAATGCAGAACAATTTGCTACAAGAAAAAGTAAAATCAAACCTGACTTTGGACAATGAACATCCAGCTTCTGTTCACACCAAGATTAACACTGAGGAGCACAGAGTGTCTCCCTCTTCTCCCTGTTCATCCCAGACTACTGAGTGCAGTTGCAGACCAAGTCCTTAGTTCATATGATACATGGGTGCTCTGGGTCTTACTATTTGTGAGAAGGGTAGAATCATAGAATGGTTGGGTTGGAAGGGACCTTAAAGATCATCCAGTCCCAACCCCCCTGCCATGGGACACCTTCCACTAGCCCAGGTTGCCCAAAGCCCCGTCCAACCTGGCCTTGAACACTGCCAGGGAGGGGGCAGCCACAGCTTCTCTGGGCAACCTGTGCCAGTGTCTCACCGCCCTCACAGTGAAGAATTTCTTCCTTACATCCAATCCGAATCAATGTTCTTTCATTTTAATACTACTGCCTCTTCTTCTGTGACTACAGACCTTGACCTTGTAGAACCTCATGAGGTTAATTTTTAGAAGTGTAATAGTTTGTATATAGACTGCAGGTAACAGCTCACTTTCCTGTAAGCAGAGTTTGACAGTATCTTCTACTTTCTGAGTCCCTAAGATATGAGCCTATACCTTACTAGCATAAATGATGACAGCAACATTCTCATTGGTATTTAAGTAGCTCTGTGAAAGAAGAAAATGTGACTGCCAGATCCTGACCAAATAGATCAATCTCACTGATGGGCATCAAACTCTTACTGGAAAAACACCAGGGAATCCTACAGAGGCACATGCCGAGAGTTACATAGCAATTCTGCAGCCTGAAATCCAGTATAGTGTATACAAATGAATATGTATTATCATTTGAATGTTATAAATAAAAAAATTACTCTTGAAACACAACATACAGGAGTCTGTTTCAATTGAGACAACTATTTTTCATTTACACAGAAATTTGCATTTTTAGACACCATGACATGACTTTGTTAATGGGCAGTCAGGCAGGGACTGGAGTTTCCTGCCCTACACCCATCTCCTCGCATAGCAGCTTCTTAGGGGTCTGCAGGCTGAAGCTCATCTGTTTTATAGACATTATAGCTGGAAGGGACTACTCAAATTATACAAAGCATTCATTTCATGATCTCACTCCAGTGTGTTTGCTTAGACTTGCACTTGAATCCTCAGGAGGACTTTTATCGTGTAATCTATATCCTATTTCTTTTTCTGACACTCACTATGTGTCTCCAGGAACATGGTCTTTTAGCACTGGGGAGGATAAGCCAGAGAAGATCCAAGTGCACACAGAATTGTCTGCTTTATGTTTGTCACAGCTTATGGCATGACAGTTTTGGAAGCTTGGTGTGTATGAGTCCAAGTATATGTACAACTGAGGAGTGCCACCTTCTGTTTTACCACAAACACAAAGCCGGAGAAGCATCCACACCAGTGCCTCCAGAAACTGTCAACAAGCAAGCTCAAGGTAGCAAGAAAAAAAAAAAAATTCTATATTTTACACAGCTGCATTGGAGACAATGCTGTACTTCCTCAGAAAAAGATCTGGCCATTGGCAACAGTTGCTTAACTGTTCCTATATTCAACTCCAAAGGACAGAAAATTACCCATTTCCAGGCGCAGGGAGGACTGGGAGCTGTCTTCTCTGTCAGCATGCGGCTCCAAACTTTCCCTGTTATTAACAGATAATTGTCAATGTGACAGAAGCAAAAGTTCAATTCACCATCTCCTCAGCAAAGCTCATAATACAGACAAAAAACTTCATTGAAAATTCATATAAGGATTTATTTCTGGTGACGTAAGCAAATATATCTTATTAGCCAGATGTATTTTATGACCATGTAAGGATTCTGATCTGTTTTATCAGTGTAAGTTAAAGGAGACTTTACTGAAATGAAAGGAATAATAAACTAGGAAATGTGTTAATCTTTTCATGATAAAGTGGGGGAAAATATATTTTTTCTGTTTTCTCAAAAATGTGATTAGAAACAAATGTCTGCAGCAAGAATAAATGTGCCTACTCTTAAACTTACCCACAAGCATTAAAATGGGTAAAAGTGACATTTTAACTAAAGTATGCTATCTGCACTTATCACACTGAGGTCAATAGTTTTAAAATCAGATATGATATATATTTAAATTTTTTTTCCATATTAGGGCTAATGTCCTTTGAATCAAACTAAACACAAACTGAGATTGTTCATAGAATGCTCTATGTGATAATGACTACATATAGAGAGCATACTTAGATAGTTGAAACTATGGTCATTAGTAAAGGATGAAATACAGTGACTCAAATGGGGCAGACCTTGTTTTGCTACCTTAAAAAGTGTATTGTCACACTGAAACGGTTGGTGTTGGGTTTGTTTCCAAACATTGGGTCTGGTTACTTCTTACGTCTAAGAGAAAGGAAAGTTTATTATCATGTAATAATAGAATCCTGAAATGGGTTGGATTGGAAGGGACCTTAAAGATCATCCAGTTCCACCCCCCTGCCATGTGCAGGGACACCTTCCACTAGCCCAGGTTGCCCAAAGCCCCGTCCAACCTGGCCTTGAACACTGCCAGGGAGGGGGCAGCCACAGCTTCTCTGGGCAACCTGTGACAGTGTCTCACCACCTCATTATACTAGTCAGTATACTCACTGTTACAGAATTTCCACTCTGCTTTAGCTGTTACTCATCAAGAGGTTTGCATCCTAATAATGTTTTGAGACAGTGGGAAGATTTTTGCATTCTGCTTGACTACACCAGTGATCTAACACAATACAAAAAGCTCATAATATTTCACACATATAACATTTTCATCTTCAAAATGTTTACAAACACTAGTTCTAAAGTATGATATTTTATTAACTGTTATTAAAACTCATCTCAAACATAGTATTCATCTAGTGTTGAGAAGAATCACAGAATCTTAGAATCATAGAGTGATTTTAATTGGAAGGGACTTTCAAAGTTCATCTAGTCCAAGCCCCCTGTAATGAGCAGGGACATTATCAACTAGATCAGGTTGCTCAAAGCCCCATCCAACCTGGCCTTGAATGTGTGCAGTGATGGGGCATCTACCACCCCTCTGGGCAACCTGTTCCAGTGGTTCACCACACTCATCATAAAAAATTTCTTACTTATATCTAGTGCGCAGATACACAACCATGATCACCAAATATGTAAGAGCCAGAAGAAAACTGCTTTCTGTACCCACAGAAAAAAAGGAAATAAGTCAGTTGGTTTAACTGGCAGCAGGAGAAATTCAAGGCTTGTTTCAGGTGTCAAGTGTTGTTTGAGATGCTCTTGGAATGTCCAGAGCTCTGTTTGAGGTGCCCTGGAATGTCCAAGCAGGCAGATCAGACACAGAATCCACAGGACACATGCATCTCTCTGGAGCAGTAGCTGTCAATCAGGTAGGGTGTCCCTAGAGCCCCTGTCATGATATGGGATGTCACCAGTGTGGGTAGCTGACCCAGGAACTCCTGTGGGCCTTGGTGGCATTTGTGACATGTCAGGACAATCCTGCCTGGTTCCACTGGCTGAACCAGATCTCCTGTAAGGTCCTGTGTTGGACTGACAGCAACCCGCAGACACCTGGGATGTCCAGGCAGTTTCCAAAAGTAAGGTGGGTTGAGCACAGTGTTTGTGGAGGTCAATGAAATCACTGTAAGTTGGACAAGCATCTGTCAAAAACAACAAGGTCCTTCCCACCTTACTCATAACACATATCTCAGCAATAAAAATAAATAGATAAAAGAATAGCCATGCATTGTCTAATATGTGTCCATGTGCATCAATCCTAACATTAGAAATCTTTGTCATGCTTATAATACACGGAACATCATTATCTCTAGAAACCAGCATATAAGCAAAATTTATATTTCCTGTTCTTATCCACAAAACAGCTGCATTTCCATTTTTTTCCCTACATTTCTTTCCCTTCTGCTAGAGGTACTGCTGATAGGAACAAGAATTTCTGTCAAGAATCTGGAATATCCAAAACATGACAACAAAGTTCTGTGGTTTGGTATGGTGGTGGGGATATTGTTTTAAAGTAAAACTCATCAATAAAGCTGATTTGCAGGAAGAAAAATGAGCACAATATTTTGAAACTAAAATTTCATTTAAAATACCCAATTCCTGGATAACAAAAGCAGAGGAGTTAAAAAAAGAAACAGATAAATGGGCTTGTTCTAGAGAATTGCCACCAGCTCTGAGGGAGGAGAAATTCTCTCCAATTTGCTATTTGAAGAATTTCTTCACAATCTTCCCACATACTACCCAATAGTAGAAGACTTACCAAAAGATACTGAAAATGGAAAAAACACTGGTCAGAATTATGGCAATGCATGAAACATCAATGGGTAGCTTGGCTCAGAAAATGAGACTAGACAGTGAAATAAAATCATCCTAAAGAGAAATTCCTTAGATGTAAAAGAGAATAATTTGGGACTAAATTTAAAATTGCCTCTATTAAGTCAGGTAGTGTGTTTTGGGGCCAAATAAACCCCCCACAAATCAAGGCCATTGATGAGTGGCTTCCTTTAATTCCATTTACTGAGCTACTCTGACCATGTCCTGAGGATGTGTGAGGAAGAAAAGCATCTCAGAAACCTCATCAAGCTGCACGCAAGCAGGAGGAACAGTGGGCTGCTGGAAATGTGGAGCATGACTGGTGCCTCTGCACCAGAAACCAGTCAGCACTGTGTCAGGAAGCCCTGCCTGGAGCAGAGGCTGGCCACCGCTGCCGTACAGCACCCCACCACAACTCTGAAGTCTTCTACTGTGGAGATGAGGCCACTCAAGCAACGTGCCTGCAAGACAACCACGCACTGTAACAGCACCAACATGGTACAGTGACACCGTTTTAAGGTATGTGGTAGAGCTCTGATTTATCACAGTTCTTCAGGGTTTTTTTTTTTCTTTTAAAAATACCCTGAAATATGTTCAAGTGTATAAAAACAGAAGACAGGCAATCCTGACAATTAAAGCTTATGTGCCTTATAACACAACTAGGAAAAAAAGTCAATTCAATTAAGCACATTCAAAATTTGCCCATTTGACAGGAAACACAGCCAGTTCTGGAGAGGACAAAAACAGTTGGGAAAAACTGCCACATTATAAAGTCTGGCAGGGCAGGAGATGGCGCATGGGGGCATTTTGGCCAATAGCATCATGACACAGCCAGGCCCAGAAAGTGTAATTTTTAAGGCACTCACATAAGCCATCATTTTTAAATTTTTCTTGCAAAACATACATGCAAAATTGCATACCTATCGATCTACATCAGCAAGATTAAAAGTTTCTAGCTTTTGTGACAGAAAAGGGGCAGTGCACCAGATGCTTCAGCTTTTCCATGAAATTCCTCGAGGTTGTAAAGCCAAGCAAGTAGCAGGCACCTTGAATCTAATTTTGAGTCTATCATTACATGGTATTGATACAACTGCAGGAAACCTCAGCAAACCTTGACTGTAGATACTTGTGTCCACTTTCCCTGCAATTCCACTACAGAAGTCAGTTTTAAATGAAAAATTTTGGTTTAAGATGTCATTGGTAGTAATACATTAGTTCTTATTGATTTGTGATAAAAATATCTTCTCCGCTGAAGAATAAGAAGATATAAGTGTGTGAACAAAAGAATTAATATTCCATTATCAACAGGTATTACCTTACAGAAATCATGAAGATAGAGAAAATAAGGGAGAAATGGAAAAAATTAACTCTGAAACTACAAGTAAATATGGGAAATGGACAATGACCTAACTTTCAAGGGTCTTCTGAAGGACTATAGAAACAAGACTCAGAATCAAAAAACCAACTGCACTGAAAGCAAATTGAACGAGCCCTGCAAATCTCTGTCACAGGAGGCAGACGCCTGTAGAAGGCTTATGGTCACATTGTAAAATAAAACAGAGAAATAGGGCTGAAGTGAGGTGTTCAATACAAAACTCAAATTCCAGATGATAGGCACTGTCACAAGCAGCACATCATTACGCTGTTCTGATTTTTCATAGCTCCAAACATAAAAGGACTACTACAACATACCAGCATCTTTTGAGTAAAAATACTGCTTTGCATTTCAGCACTGTCCTACAGCAAATCTCTCACGTAGCAGTGGATTACATCAGCCAATACCCCTCATGAAGCGCAATGCCATAATCCTCTGAGTAGGGATTAGGACAGGCACAGAGGGGCCGTCCCATCGAAATAGCTCACACTGAAAAGCCAGCAACAGAAAACAGCTTGATGTGTTTCCTTACAAGATCCCATCTCACCCTACGGTGATGTTTAGAGATACCTTCCTGCCAAGATCTGAACGAGCATGTCCTTCAGCTAACTGCTGACGGTAGCAATGAGCCCTACATTTTGCTCCTGCACCGTACCAATATGAAAAAGAATCATAGTATTTCTAAAAATTACCAAATACTTTGAGCAGATTTAAAACCTATTACAAGAGATAAACAAATAGATGTTCATAATGCTGAGAGGAAGACAAGCTGGAGGAAAGGAAGGAGAGCAGCAGTGAGAGAAGGAGCTCAACAACTGCGCATGTCATCAGCAGTGGAAAGTAACCTCGTTTCTTAAGCACCGCCTTCACCTTCTTTAAATACCTCTTTCTCATCCCTTTCTCCCTGTGCTGGTGTAAAAGAAGGAGACAAATGTCAGCAAGCATCTGCTTTTAAGGAGCAAAGAGGTGGTTGATGGACTAACATTGTCGGAGTGCCTGATGAATTTGGGAAGCGCTTGGTGTTTGCCAGTGAGAGGTGGGTGAGGCACAGGGGACCACCATGGTGCTTTGTGTCCAAATGATCCTGGTACCTCACTCTTAAATCTGAGCAATAGTAGGACACAGCCAAGACAAAATGCAGTTGTAAAGTTTTTTTTTAAAAATAGTATTTAAATTTGTATTTAAAGTTTTTATTTAAAACATACAAATAATATTTACTCAAAAAAAGAGAAAACCATCTTTTTTTTTTCTTTTTTTTTTTTAGCTGCATTTCAGCTGGGTTAGAATTCTTAATCCATTGAATCAAAAAAATTAGAAATGCTTGACAGAACTGTCTCATCAGAACATGAAGCCAGGGAGTTGAAGCATGCAAAGAAAATTGGGTTGTCAAAAAACAGATATCTCAAAATATTCTCGTGGCAGAGGGAAACTCCTACACATGTTCTGAGCACCCTCTCGGAGGTACTGTCTACCTAAAACCAGAGATGAGCACTTTGCACAAAGATGCTTTTGTGTTTCCAAGCGCTGATTTAAAGCTTCAGCCTTATGAGACACACAGCAAAACCAGTGAGGTCCCTTCTCCCAGTGCTCAGCCACCGTCTAAACCACACCCCAAAAATTCAGAGTAATGCAATAAGAAAAGCCATTATTCTACCCGGTTTATGAGCTCTGGCATCTGATATCAACTTTCTCGTATTTATTTCTCAATCCTGAACCTTACAGTGAGTCTTTCTCCCCTGTTCTGGCACTGTGAATACAATCTCTCCTGCAGTATGGAAAAAGTGCATGGAGAAAATGGGAATATGGAGAAAAGCCTAATTCCTAATGGGTCCAGTTGGATTGATGACGTTTAGATGCAGCTAGTATTGCAGTCTTCTGATTTTCCTGGGTTTGCAAAATGAATAGCAATTATAAAGGTTCATTATAGTTAATTGCTTTTCATTTAGCCAGCAGAGTACACAGCATCAGAATGCAAAATTAATCTTACTAAACTGGTCCCAGTTGGCTTAATGACTAGTATGGCATGATAATTTATTAATTTTCTTTTCAGAAATGTAAAGATAAATTATTTTACAAAATATTACAAGATAATTTACTAAAGTTTACAAAAGAATAAGCAATAATAAATTATTTTTAAAATAAATATAATTTATTTTAAGAAACAAACCCAGTGTTTTATTTTTATACCTATTGAAATTTCTTTATTTACAGCATTCTGTGCCTAATGCTCATAAATAACAATAACTTTGGTCAGAAAATGATACATTACACCAACCCTGTAATTTGTTTTAATAACACCATTATTATCTCTACTGTGACAATGTCAGAAATAAAGTGAAGAACAAGACAGAGAGCAAAAGAGATGGTTCCTGTCTTAATGAGCTTATAATGTCATTTGCCACTGATTTGTTTAAGCGGAGCAGAGTGGCTAGCTTGGTGCTCACATTGTGGAGTCAGGTGTGATGCTCCCCTGTGGTCAGCCCTGGTGGAAGGTCCTTTCTCAGGCTGCAAAGCCCAAGCAGCCACCAGTTCAGCACATCTGCAGTGGTCTTGCAAGACGTTGTTACTCCACCCATGAAACCCCAAATAACAATCACAAATACAGCCACATCTGTGCTGTACCATGCGTGCCCTTCTGCCAGCGCCATCCCAGCACGTTTCACCTCGTGTTTTCCCAAGTGAGCTCCTTTGGGACACAGTCTTGCTGCAGCCTCACCTGCCTCATGCACCCTCTGACCAGGTCCATCATGCTGCAGAGGGATGCTGGTGCTGCAGACACCTCACTTCTGCAATGGTACCCAACTGCAAAGGGAGTCCTGGGGGATGGAAACAAGCCCTCCAATCAACTTCAGCTCACTTCAGCACAGATGTCTAGAATAGGTCAGAAAAGGAGTGTTTGCTGTTTCTTCTGCTGGGAACACGATAGGCAGGGAGAGCCCCAGTACCCGCACACCACCCAGTGCACTCAAGAGCTGCCAGAGCATCTGCCTCAGCAAACCACCACTCTGGAGATCTTTAGGTGGGTTACTTTATCATCTGCAAGTATTTTATACACTTCAAATCATATTTTATTAGATAAAACAATTTTGTGTTTAGTTTTGGCATAACAGATCTGATGCCTTCTGGTTTACAAACAGGTTTTTGTAACTAAGCATAACTGTGAAGCTAAATTAAGAAAGAGCAATACAACAAAAATGGTTATAAAAAATCTGAGATGGTTATTTTAAGCTCCTTTTATAGTCACTGGGCAGAAACAGGCCATGATTCATCTCATCCTAGAAATAACTGGCTAGGGAGGCATAGATAAAGTATGTTAAAGGATGAGAAACGCCTGGTTTTGTGCAGCATATACAGCATTCATTGTATATTCAGTACAGTAATGTCTTTCAAGAGTTAAAAGAAGTCTCCCCCAGATTAATACAGCTATTTTCTTTTTTTTTTTTTTTTAGTTAGAGAAATGTAGAGTTGATCTTTTCATAATGTCAGTGTCTAGTACAAGAGCTCAAAGAGGGGAAATCAATAAAGAGAGGAAAGAGGATAAAACCTTTTTCCCTGCCCGCCCTCAGCTATGGACAGACATTAATTACTACTTTGAGGATGCCAAGCTGTAGCACTTGCCCACGTGCACTTGCAAAATCTTGCTGAAACTAATGCCCTTACCCAATCCCATGCACTCCTTGTACCCAAGACACCATGGGGTTTATTATGAGTAGCAACTTTAGCACCCCGCTACCTGCAGAGACTCTCTCTCCACAGGGTCCCACAGATACACTTGTAGACATACAAGACAACCAGACTGGACCACAGAAGTGTGTAGCATCATTATGCTGCATGGAACCCTAGATCCCATCCTCCATACTAACGGCGTGCAGGTTAGGGGATTGAGTTTGAGCTCTTTTCTTCTGAATCCAAAATGCCTGAAATCTGAGATCTTTGATCCATCTTGGCACAGTTATGGCAGGGAACACGCTCCTGCAGCAGCTCTGGCAGGTGCTAGCCAAGTGGATTTTATAGTCTGACATTAACAGAGGTGAGACACAGGAAGCCCTAGACAAGTCCTTCATTGTTTTTATAACTCTTAACACAGAGATAACATAAAGGACCTCAAAATACAACGTATCAGCTATACCGTTAGAGATCTAAAAGCAAGTGCAGTGCATTTATCAATACCCACAGAGGAAATTAGCCATATTGTTTGTCTTTTAAAAGGAACCATTCAGTTTTCAGGAGCATGTACCCTCCATCTGTCCTCATTGGTGTGACAGTGAGTGGAAAAGCAAATCTGCTTATAGTCCACAAGCAAAGTAAATTGTTTTCCAAACAAAGGAGATCAATATTTCTGTGTATCTATCCATGGACATATATCTTATTTAGAGTAAAACACTGCATGTATGGTTGTCTCTATTTAGGAGCTTAGCACTTTAATTACACCAAAGGTATTGGAGGCTAGATGAAGATCTGTCAAAAACCCACCAGTTTTCAAACCTTTTGATCACAGTCTCTCTGGGCATGTTCTAAGGAAAACAGGTTGTCAGTGAACAGCAATCTGATTATTTGCTCATTGTCTGACCCAAGGTTGGGCAGTGGAACAAAGGATTCAGTGTTCAGGTGAGTCCTGGCCTCAAGTGAGAGTCACCTGGCAATGCCTCAGCGAGGACTGAGATAACCTATCTCGTTTCTGGAAAGGAACCAGAAGGACAAGTGACAATTATATCCGTGTACCAAACTGATGGGACTCAGCTGCCACATGTAATACAAATACATAACAAACCAGAAGTATTATGATAGCCTGACCCGCCCCTGGCAAAAGAGGAATGTTTGGTGTACCTAGGCATTTTTCCAACTGTGTCTTTTTCTATGCAGGCTTTGTCTCAGTTATCTGTGCTTATCTTATATTAGGACTGGATCACAGTAACAGAAGGTAATACATAGCCAGGCCAGAAAACTGCTCTCAGATAAGGACAACAGTATGAAAACTGGGTCAACTGAGATCTAGGGTTGTCTCCAAGCTTTTCCCAAGGTGACCTCCTGGGATTGGATTTCACTTCTGTAACTGATTTTCCCCTGTGTCTTTGACCCCTTTGTTCTGGGAGACACTGACCATTTCAAGTCATGGATAAAATCTAATATGCTGATTTTAACTTAAAATATCCAGAATGGTATTTGGGACCTGGTATGAGCTACCAAAGAGCCTGTGATTCTTCTTGTTCAATGCTGTCTTATTTAAAATTGGTAGTAGCTTTTGAGCTAGAAGCCCACTCTTCCTATAAAAGAAGGACATTGCCAGCAGTGAGTTTCATTAGCTAGTACATGTATTACTCTTCAGGGCACTTTTATCTCCAAAGACGGGCTGAGGATTAAGGAAAATTGTTCTCTAATTTGTAGATCGTTTCTTCTGTTCACTTTAGCCCATTATTTTGAGGTTTTACTCTGGATATCCATGCATGGGAGAGCAAATTAATTCTCTGTTAAACTTCAAAGAGAATAGGAAACACCATCTTCAGAGATGAAGAAAATCACTTCATTTTAGCCAAAATATGTAGAAGCCTGGCCAAGGATGGGTGACAAGGGCTGCCACTGGCACTGAGCAGCCCACTGCATTGCTGTTTGCTCCAAGAAGCAATGGCCTGCTGTTCTGATCCAACACCCCCAAGATGGTACATGCTTTGCTGTGTGCAGACACAAACACATTCTCTATTGCCACAGTGTGTCCCCAGGGTGGCAAATGAAGCACAGTAGATGATGGGTAGTGCATCAGGTCATTGAAAATCTTGGTGTGTCCCCTGAAGATCAAAACACAATGAGATTTGACCAACTGACACCTTAATACAGGGTGTATCTAAGTGGTGAAGAATTGAAACCTGGCTTCTACTCTGGGGCTATAGGCTTCTCTGGCACTTTGAGCTTCTTTGCTTCATTAGTTTGAAGGACAATTCCCTAAAATTTTGTGAAGAACCTATGCTGATATATATTGCTCCTGTTAAGAATCAGCTTGAGGCACTAGTTTGAGAGTTGTTATCATAAGACAAGAGCAGGAAAAAAAAGTGTAACTGACATAGAGAAAGAATCACAGATGTATCCCATGGGTTCCCAAGGAGCTTTCACACCCAGGGAAGCAGCAAGCAGATCTGCCTTGTTGCACTGGGAAGGGCAGGAGACACAGATGAAGCTCTTTCTATTCCATTGGGCAGTTGGAAGAAGTTCAAGGATCAAATTAAATAGTTTCAAGAAGATGGAGTCCCCTTCTGCACCAGCTATGTGTAGATAGCATGTCCATATACCCTCATGGCTTAAAGGAAATCAATTTCTGTTATTACCAACAACAAGCACATAGCACAAGTTGCCTTCTGAGAAAACACTGAAATATCTAGAATATGGTCCTAAGAGTGAAGGATAGGAAAGATGCCATGGCTGGTCACAGGATTTTGAAACTCCTCAGATGTCTCTCCCATGTTTTAGACATTGTAGAGGCTGAAATAAAGATAAATTTCTGTGACATTTCCACTAAAGCCATACATTCTTTCAGCTTAATGTTAACACTAAGTTTTCATCATATAAACCAAGTAACCTGATATGTAACTGAACTTATTTTCTTTTAGTATAATGGAGATGTACCTGTAAAATCAGATGATTGACAGCCCTGGAAATTAAATAGAGTAGACTGTCTCGGTGATGTTTCTTATCCTGCTCTGGTAAAACCAGACGGGTGAGATGTCACTGAAACAAATGCATACATTTCCTTTGATCCAGCAGTACATTTTAGAAGAATCAATATAGAAGGCTTTAATGTACTGTAAATACCATGAGAAACAAGATGAAACCAGGAGGCACACTGTCATCAGACCCCTCTGTGAGAACAAGCCAGTGTTCCCTTGTGGTGAGGTCTTGGGCCAGATTCAGGCTCCAACCAACCAACAGGATACTTTTTGTTCTGTTAAGGACCTGTCAGTCACCCAGGGCATATTCCTTCAGCATTTACACATGCATAAGTATATCTAGATTGCAAGTCCAAGGGAGGACTTCAGCCTTCCTGAGAAGGATCAGCTGAATGCAGTAGGGATGTACGGAGACAGGACGTGAAGAGGGTGCTTCCAATCTAAATACAGATTCCTACAGATGTGCAAATCGTATTTAATTTCAATATCAAGAGAAATGCTCAAGTACTTCTGGGTCCAAGTCTTAATGGTATAGCAGTTTGCTTTGCCTGTGGGATCTTTGATTATGAAGCATCTTGCAGCAAACTGTAAATTTGTATTTTTGTAAATTTGTATTTTGTAAATTTCTAAAACCTAGAAATTATATCCATGTTGCTCCTTCATAAGAAACTTCAAACTAAAGCCTGTAGGTAAGCCATAGGGAATCAACACATGCATCCATATGACACATTAAAGCTGCAAATAAATAAGCACTGGTTAGGATCTCTGGTTTCGCCTTGAAGAGCAGCAAAAATGAGCTTACAAGTACAAAACCTTCACCTTGCCAGAGATGGATCTGCCATCCAGCCTAAAAAGTGGTGACTAGTGATAGGTAATCACAAGGCAGTGATGAAATCAGTTGTCCACTTCTCACTTGTCTTCTGTCAAGCAAGCCCTGTCTTAGCACATGGGCTCTCATCCAGTCTGCCTTGAGGCTGAAGGGATCAGATTTAAATTCTAAGTGGAATCGACAGTAGAATCACTTGAACACAAGACAGCATCTTCCCAGTTCCAAAATTGCCTTTTATTTGTGTAACTTCAGTTATACTCTTCATTTCAAATTATATTCTTCATTCTTAAGTTTTAACCTAAGGGTTACAAAATGACAATTTCATCTGAACTGATGAAATCTGTTCTATTTCTTTGCTCATTTGCACATGTTTTTGTGGCAGCCTTAAAGATGTTAGACTGTGCCAGAAATGCAAAAGCAGCAGAGCACAGTACACCAGTGCAGTAATTGTGCTCTCCCAGCATGAGTTAAAACACTAGTCCCAATCCAGACCAAGAGAGATGGACATGACATAGAAAAGTTTATCTATTTTTAAAAGTTTTGATCAAATTGCTGGCTTCCTAGTTTGTATCATGGTCAAGACCGATAATAAGCAGGAATTTCCACATGAGATGATGACACTCTATATACTCTAAAATCACTTGTGAAATCCACAGGATATGTGCATGTTGACAGAACAATACAAGCAGCATTTTTTTTTTTTTTTTTTTTTTTGGCAGCTTGCACATACTCTAGGAGCTAACATCAGGAAAAAAAAAGCAGACTACCTTCTCTTTGGGCCACATAACACTCTGCCTTCTTGATAAAGTCTTTCTGAGGTATCCAACACCTTGTAAAGGCTGTACCTAGAGATATCTGAGCTAATTTGTGGCTTTGGCTTGTGGGCTTGATTAAGGATATGGGGCCAAGATATGACCTGCCATTGTATTCACTGCTTGTCTGTGCAGGGCCAGCATACCCACAGGTAACACTGCTCAAGTATTTAGACAAGCTACAAGATGCAGGGGTGTAGAGATGCCTGGGAGGAGCAGGCATCTCACAGAGCTCAACGGTATGGTCAGGTCTGTCTCTGCATTCCCCAGGTCGATGTGAGCATGGGATCTGAGCCGTGGGCACACCCACACAGAGCTCACTGTCCCTACACATCTGCTAGAGGAAAGTGGATGGCCTCAAGGACGGGTTATAACAGTCCAGATCCCCTTGGAATTAAGCAGGATCAAGCAGGTTCACAAGTTATGGGAAGAAGCACAAGATGAGGGAGTGCTCTGAGGCAGTCAATGATCAAACCTAAACTTGCAGGGAAACAGGTGTTCAGGAAAAAGAAATGGAGAATTCTCCATCCCCATTTCTGGCACGGGAAACATTACAGTGCAAGTATGGAGAGTTTCTTCATTTTGCCATTTAGGGACACTTGCCTTCTAGAAGCTCTTCTGTTCTTTGGGTGTAATTAGCTTTGGTTAAGGCCAGGAGATACATAATTCAGTTCTTCAATGAACTTCTCTTCCCAGCTACTTGGTAACTCCCCAGCCTAGCTATTCACAATCCCAAAAGGCCACCAAAATAGAAAAACACCTACATATCTGTTGTTTCATGATGCTACTTCTCCATTGACTATCACAACCCGCCAGACCAGACTAACCTACCCAAGAGGCTGAGCTGGTAATCAGTTCACTAAGAGGGCAATGAGAGGAAGATGTGGAAGATGGCCCACAGCAGACATGTAACAGATAACTAACTGCACAGGGAGACACATCAATCACTAAAGCAACAGAAAGAGAGAAAATATTTAAAACTGTAAAAAGTCTATCCAAATGCCTGAATAGTACGTTTAGCTGTCCCACAGCCAGCAGACAATGTTTAGCTTAGCTGTCTGGAGAGGTTAGACCGTTGCTGAGAGCTTGTAGAGTTGTATGACCAAAAAGGTTGGCTAAAATCACTCTGCCCTTGAGGCAACGTTGGGAAGAGAATTTATCCGACAATATGTCACAAGTGAGCAACCGTTACAAGGAGAGTGGCCTATGCCCCTGTGCTTCATGCATCTACAAAAGGGAGGAGTGAGATTCATCCTTCTTCTGAAAGACTGAAGATGAACTTGTTGTTCAGTGCCCTGATGGTCCTACTGGTGATACTCAAACTAGGGGCTGAGAGGATCATGTATTGTGCTCGTATGCTCACAGTAAAATTACTCCCAGATGTGAGATCAGAAAGGACTCCCACCCCCCCCAGCCCCTGTTCTGGTCAGGTCACAAGGGCTGCTTGTCAGACTTCCAGGCTCCTGCAAGTTTTTCATCTAACACATTTCTTTTACAGCCTTGATGATGTCTTTGATTTTTTTCTGCTCTCTTCCTGTTGCTGCACATGGGAGAAAGCTTATGGGGCTTTCCCAGATTGTTTCTGCAGGTTTTAGGCACGTGAACATTCTGAGGCTATGGAAAAGTCTGTGCCTGTGACCAAAGGGGTCTCTCCTCTTGTGTTTTATTCTGATGTTCCTCACATTGCTCAAATTCTTTAGGCAATGGGGTTCAAAATACTTCAGCAACTTAAAAAAAATTATCTTGGGTGACTTTTGTTTATCTCCTCCATCTCACACATGGAATCAAGCCCAGGTCTGCCACTCATTTGTACTACCTGCACCAACCTGCACCAAGGTGGTGCCCTTGGGGGCTGCTCGAGAGTCATCTAAAAACCAGTGGTCCAGGATGGACCAAAGATGCCCCAAGCTTCAGCATCTGCCCATATACTGGGTGGACAGAAACATGGACCAGAATCCTCCCATCACTCTGTCTCAGCTGTCCTGGTGCTGCCACCCAGTAGATAGCAGGTCCAGGGTATGTCCCCAAAGCCTGCACAACTTTGCTACAAGGGCTGGGCAGGATTTGTCAGCAACTTGAATGGGATAAGACAGAGTTCTGGGATGTGCATTGCACACTGGACTATTCCTAACAAACCAGTTGTTAATGGTATCCTACTATTGCTTCTCAGTAATCTGCAACTCAACATAAAGCAGATCTATAGTAAGAACACGGGTCTTCCTCACTCCTTGACCCTGAGCAGGAGGGCAGATTTCTTCGTCTGTATCAGTAGGCACAGAAAAAAAAAAAAAAAGTTTCCTAAGAACCCACCAGCTCCTGTGAATTACTCTTCACTTTAATAACTTCCTAATGAGTAGAAACAGAAATTACTAAACTGTAATGACAAAGTGCCATACAACCTCAGGCAAAGAATCTGAAGGGAAAACTAAATACCAAAACCAAAGGCATGATATGTTCTATAAATCTTTATTCAATGCAGCTTTCTGAAGACGTAAGTAATTGGTACGTAATATTCCAAGAATGAAAGGAAGAACCTCAGGAGGTAAAGGTGGGCATGCTGGTGTCCATCAGTTGAGATCTTGACCTCGCATTTCTAGTTATTTGTAAACTCCAAAGCAGAAAGATACCTCCTGTGGGAGAGGTTACCCACAAAGGGACTGCTAGAATGAGCGAGAAGCATCTTTCCCTCTACAGCTAATATGGAAATAAAAGAAACAGAATAGACTCTTTGGGGTTTTTTCATATTAATTGGGTTCTCCAAGTGAACATTTCAGTTGCTATCCCTGCCCAAGCTAACCTCTTCTTTTCTGGTTTTATTGATGTGAATTGCCTTCTTTACTTTGCTGCTGATATGCAACCTGCATCTTCCTGTGCTGAGCATGGCCATCCTAGTCCCCTCCTTCTATCAGGTTTCACAAGATATAATGGATATTTGAAAACTGAATATTCAGCACAGAGCACAAAAATAAAGAAAACTGTCATAACTTCCAGGATTAAGTTACCTTAATAACTTGAAAAGAACTCAGAAGAATGCTCACTTTTTACATTCTGGATGAAGCATAATTTTCAGTAATTACTTTTATCCATTATTATGGGCAGAGACAAGCTGAGTGAAACCCTGTTTCCAATGAGATCAGTGTTGAATCTCCTACTAACATAATTGGAGTCATAAGCACCTTACCTTCCAACAAGTAGCCATAGTTTTAGTTGGGTTAGTGCCTTCTGTGACATTCTGAAGGCTCATACTCCATGGGGCAGTTGTTTCAGCAGAGGCAGCCACTGGATCCAGGTGGCTTCAGCTCAGCCTACAAAAGGGAAGAGGGCAGGAGAGGGGATGCATTTTCTCTCCTCTCCTACAACAATCTCAGATAAACTAGCAATTCTCCAGGTGTGAAAAAGGACTGAAATTAGCCTGTGCCTTCCCTTGCCTTCAGACACCTTTCTTCCAAAGGTTTAAGAAGGTTATATGTTGGGAAGTGTCAGGAGGAATATCTCTCTCTCTCCCTTCATTAACCTGCTGCCTGCTCAGGCTCTCTCTTGAGCTCACACTCATGCTGGCTGTCACAGATGTTTTCGTCTTCACCTTCCTTCAGCACTAAGAGCATCATCCAGAATGAGGATGGGAAAGGGACAGAAGATTGCAAGAGAAGAGACAGAGGAGCTTGTTCTCTTTTTGTCATGTGGGGGCAAAGGTAGAAACGAGCAGATAAAGCCCACAGCACACGCAGCTGACTGCAGCAGTGTATGCCTGGAGTATCTCTGGAAGTCAGATGTGCTCCTGCACAAGAGAAGATCAGTCCCAGAGGACTTAAAGTCTGCATAGGACCCAGTGCTTCAGACCAGTCCTATATTCACAAATAACTTGTCCACAACTACAGAGGAAACTTCTACAGCAAAACCCTCCTGGTTCTTATCTCAGTGCTATAAATTCACAAACAACTTCCTTTTCACAGTTACACCAGTGAAATATATTTTTTAACTCTTAGTATTATTCTGAAGCACTAGTGTAAAACGGTAGAGTACATTTAATATCTGTATTTAAGAATAAAATCTAGGTTTGACATAATGGCAGCGCAATGGAATAGAACCCACTCTGAATTACAAGGAAGAGTAATTCAGCATCATGCAGGCTCTGACTTTTCTCCAAAGATTCAGTGAAGAAAACATTCCTCACCACAGTTACTGTAACAGACAGGGCAGCGAATCTGTGCTTTTTCATCAATATGCCTGACGGTGCTTTATCAGAGCCTGAACCCAGCAGATTGTGCTCTAATTAACCAAACTCATTTTTTCACAGCACAGACATACTGAATGAAGTCTTTGTGTTCACGGTCCATCTCTGTGATTCTGTGATAATGAGATAATATAGCAGTGGGAATCTTCAGGGATACCTGATGAAATAGTCTTCACCAATACATAGAAAACTCACAGCATAAACTCTCAGCCTTAAAATCTGATTAGGTGTTTTGCTTCAGGCTGGGGTCTTAGACAAAATACTGCCATAAAACATGCTCCTCTATTTTGTTTTCAGCCTCTACCGCCTACTTGCATTTATCCCAGGACTACTGCAAAGTCCAACCAAAATTCTCAGTGAACATCCATATATTAATTTTTTTCTTCTAAGCTCCGCTTCTCCAAACTGAGAAGCTCTTCTCTTCATAGTGAGAAGCCATCAGACCCACAGGGGTGCATATTTGATGAGCAACACGTGAATGACAGAGAAGAGAAACTAGCATTAAGCCAAGCAAAATGTAGGTTTGGGACTGGAAGGGAAATAGAAATGTTCAGAGCTCTGCATTAATCTCAGGAGGCCATTCCTATTCAGAAACAGATGTAAGATATAACTCTGAACCTATGTTCTCTGTTTTTAATAGAGGCTAGAGTCAGCATTTCCAACAAAATTCTCTCTCACAGTTAAGAATATAAAATATATATCCACGCTTTCCTGCAATTGCAAGACTTTTTTGTTGTTGTTTTGTTGTTGTTTTGTTGTTTTTTTAAAAATTAGTATTTCAGAATCACTTTTGCATTTTAAATCCAACTTTGCCTTTAGGACAATTATTTTGCTATATTTCATGTAGCCCTGTTGTGCTTGCTTCAAATATACCAATCATCTTTAACACTGCACAGTTATTTGGTAGCATTATGAATGCATGAAAATACATTCACAATCCAATCGTCTATGCGTTCCATTTGCAATCATCTTTCTGCCTTCTGCTCATAAAGAAGATGGACAATTTCCAGTCATAGGCACTCTTGTGATCTCCATCATATGCCACAACTTGGGCATTGCTAGTGCTCTGTTTCCTCCCGGACCAAGCTTCCCATCATCCAAAATACCTGGAGTGTCTTTACATCAGTGGTAAATTTGAGGGTGCAAATGCCAAACTGTCTTCCATAATGCATACAACTAACCCGTGGGCTGATTAACGGCAAAAGATGGTTTAATAGCTGGAGAGAAATGCAATTTTCAAATTTTGGACCATCTTTTGATAGTTATTAGAAGAATAGTACTAAAATATTGAGCAATAGTGAAATAAAGTCCAATTTTAACTCTGTTTGCAAAATTTAAACCCATGCAATTATAATTCCAAGGAACTAAAATCTTTGAAGGACATTAGAAAAGTATTTACTCCTTTAGAGAAAATTTTCCAAATAAAATGGCTCATAGCTTCAGGATGCTTCCTGAACACACTGAGCACCTTACCACCAGCAGCAGTGCCAAATCCCTGCAGCACCCCTGAGCAACAGGCTTTGTCTTATTCCTCTCAGATATTCTTTGGGGTGAGACTCACAGGAATAGCTGCCACCATACCAAATTCATGCTTAAGTAATTAGCTCAAGATCATAAAGCAAATCATCTGCAGAATGTAGAGTAGACATAGATAATTGTGTGGTGCAGCTGACACAGTGGAGGGCAGGGATGTGCCATCCAGAAGGACCTTGACAGGGTGGAGAGGTGGGTCCATGCAAACCTCATGAAGTTCAACAAGGCCAAGTGCAAGGTCCTGCACATGGGTTGGGGCAATCCCAAGCACAAATACAGGCTGGGCGATGAGAGGGTTGAGAGCAGCCCTGCGGCAAAGGACTTGGGGGCATTAGTAGGTGGAAAACTGACTACGAGCAAGCAATGTGTGCTAACAGCCCAGAAAGCCAACCGGGTCCTGGGCTGCATCAAGAGAAGTGTGGCCAGCAGGTCAAGGGAGGTGATCCTCCCCCTCTACTCTGCTCTCATGAGACCCCACCTGCAGTGCTGTATCCAGCTCCGGGGTCCCCAACAAAAGAAGGATGTGGAGCTGCTCAAGCAGGTCCAGAGGAGGCCATGAAGATGATCAGGAGGTTGGAGCACCTCCCCTGTGAGGACAGGCTGAGAGAGTTGGGGGTGTTCAGCTGGAGAAGGCTCCAGGGAGACCTTAGAGCAGCCTTTCAGTACTTAAAGGGGGCTATAGGAAAGATGGGGAGAGACTCTGTATCAGAAAGTATAGGGATAGGACAAGGGGTAACGGTTTTAAACTGAAAGAGGTAGACTTAGATTAGATATAAGGAAGAAATTAATTACTGCAAGGATGGTGAGACACTGGCACCCAGAGAAACTGTGGCTGCCCCCTCCCTGGCAGTGTTCAAGGCCAGGTTGGACAGGGCTTTGAGCAACCTGGGCTAGTGGAAGGTGTCCCTGCCCATGGCAGGGGGTTGAACTAGATGGTCTTGAATGTCCCTTCCAACCCAAACCATTCTATGATGCTCTGGCCTCAAGTATTGTTTTTAAACTGACCATAAAGAAGACAATACAGAATTATACAGATCATAATTGTTACATGGAGTTGGTTACAAGTGACACCTGAGTTACTCAAATAATGACTTTTTTTATTTTACTGATTAGAAATAGGCTTTTATACTTGGATCCTGATTTATTTTTAGTTAAATACCACTTAACTTCATGTTAAATCATTGAGTTCTCAACAGATTTTAGAAGTCAGCTCTACACTCTCTACAAAGGACTGTTTACGCTCTTAAATACCATTTTACATGACTGTTGGACAGAGAACTGTGGAAGTGAGTTTAATCACGCGTAACTCGCTTCTTAAGAGTCACCAAACTAGCTTGAACAAATGGTACCCGATGTTTGGCAGAAAAGTATTTCCACCAGTTTCCCCAACACAGAGTCCAATCACATCTGGAACACCAGCAAAAAAACGTTTCCCCTCTCAGGCATGAGTAAACAAGCAGTCAGTTTAAGCTCTACTTCCAAAAGTTAAATGTGATGGTGATACAACATCAACCAGCTGAGGAGGAGAAAAGTGAGGACTGTGGTGCTTACCCCATTCTGGCTAGGCAGGTAGTTTCAGAAATGCTGAAATTTCTCAGTACTATACACCAACCAGGAGAGAAGATGAGTAGAGAGAGGTAAACGATCTCCTGTGTTGCAATCAGTGTTAACAAAAGCTCAGGGAAAATTGCTTTTGGCCCTTTGTCTTTTGTTGCTCAGTTAAAGACAACTATGAACAAACATGAAAAAAGCTGCAGCTGAAAAGGTAGCTGTAGCACTACATGCTGAATATCAAAATAAACACAATATCAATTTCATTTTGAAATTTAAGGGGAGGGAAAAATCCAACCCATTCAAATTCTCTGTGGGTTAAGAGAAAGTTTGGGTTTTGGGTTTGTTTGAAATTATATTTTTCCAGCACACATCCAACCTCAATAAAGGCTCCTTTTCATATGGAAAATAACTCAGCACAGCCTCTCCTATGAAAATATTTTTCTCTTGGCACAACCAGGTTTCATTCCTAACCTCAGACGGTCTGACTACCTTGTGAACAATCAGCCACTTCTACTGATTAAACAAACATGAAAAGAAATTCATTCTCTTTAAAAAGCAGTTTTCTACAGCTTTTGAAACAGAGAAAACGAAATTAAAAAATAGGGTCATTTTGTGCTACTTCCTTTCTTTAGTTTTATTGAGTGTCAGTCTAAATAATTAATACAAATACAAAGTTACTTCATTTGATGAATATTAAGAGACTTTACAGTATAAAATTCCCTGAGATAAAATATGTAACTTAAAGGATCACATAATTCTCTATTCCGCTTACACCATAATCAAAAAGTAATATTATTTCTTATTCTTATAAAAATCAGAAGATAACGATCTTCCTTCCTCTCCCTCCACCCCAATATTTTAAGGCACGGAATAAAACACTTCTGCAAAATATATTCAAAAAGACTGTTCTACTTAAAATAGAAAATAACTTTGCTTAATTTTTACAGATGGATTATATAAAACACTTGTAATATCTTTTGGAGTCTAGTACCTGATCTGCAATCCAATTTGCCCAGGCAAATGTTTTATTCATCTTTAAACTTGAGCCCTACAAAGTGAATTACAAAAGCCAGTCCTTAACTTACATTGGTACACTAAATATTAGCCGGTAGAGTGGATGATCCGAAAACCAAAGCAGATTTATAGAGATGCTGTATTACTGACTTCAGCAGCTGTAGACCAGGGCTGAATTTTCCCCCAAATCTAAAGGGAAAAGCGTGCAACACTCACTCAAGAACAACAAAACTAGAAAAGGCATCTTTTCTCTCAGCACAAGTGCTCTGCAATAATTATTGCAAGACTACAGTTTTCATTATACAATTCTTGACAATACTCAATGCATAACTTACAAATACAGCACAAATGTGATCACCTTATTCAAACACGATGCTTTAATTATTGCATAGCTCTTTTCTAAAGTTTATAAAACTCTAGTTCATCACAGATTTTAACTTCTTTTCTTAGAGAGGCTGAGAAAAAAGTATGGGTTGCAATCTCTGGAAATTCCCCTGCTTCTGTAGTCTGATCTTCTGCCTGTGGCATTCCTGATTACACAGAAGAACTCTGTGCCTGGAAAATTTCAGAAAATGAAAAAAAAAAATTAGGAGGACTGAAAAAAATGCACTTGTTTCAGCAGGCCAATAAAAAGTAATGCAATCTTAAATATTAGTTCACCATTTTTCAGACTGGGTTTTTGTATCTATTTACATGAACTGCGATAAAAACTGAACAGAAAAAAAGGTTCAAAGTGAGACAGATTCTATCATCCTGACTTAGCTATGACTGTTAATGCTATACTTAGATTTTTAAAATCATCAAGATCAATTTTATGGGAGTAGCAACTACTGGTAGACAAACAGATGAGCATGCCGTGAAGAACATGCTTTTGCTTCAAACAATCAATTAAGACCTGTTCAAGTGAAAACATGGCATTAGGGACCATCACTACTACATTCCACGCTGTGTTGACTGTATTCTGTCCTTTCCCAATAAAATTTCCACAGCATCTCTGGCATTAACAACAGAAAGGTTCATGAAGCCATCCTTCCTTGCACAAAAGCAGAAGGGAGTAAACATCGGACCCAGCAAGATCTGATCCGGTAAAACTGTGCCAATTATTACTGAACTTCATTGTTATTAGACCTTTTTTCAATAATCCTTGGTTCCTGCTTACTTAATCATGGGGAAAATCTAATTTAAAATAAATTACTGTAGGCTGTCAGCTCATAAATATTAAAAGCACCTACCCAACATCTCTTACTGCTAAAGTCATATCTAATCCTTTTCTCACCTAAGCATGACTCACAAATGACAGTAAACTCACCCGCTCTGATGCCCATCTTTTATTTACAACTTTCTTGTTTCCCTACCTGTTCTGTACCTGTGATTTCATTCTGAATGAAGTCTCTGGGTAACTCCTTAAAGAGGAACTGGACGAATCCCTTAATCATTTGTGCTGGACTCTTGTGGCTTATCATTTTTTGCCACCAAACATTATAGTTGCAAAGGGCAGGGAGGGCTCAAATTCCTGAAGATGTGTAACTACAACTGAAGTTTCTTTACGAATTTCACCAAGCAAGATTTCATGTAACCAAAATGTAACCACACACTCACTACTAGGAAGACTCCAGCAGAAGGGCAGAGTCTGAAAGGCAGTAACTACCATAAATGCTCCCAGTAGGCACTGAGACAAGGAAGTTTTATCTTAGGAACCTATTTATTGATTAAAAAAACGTGCTGGAAAAACTCCTCAAAACCAAAGAAAAATAAATATTTCCCTTTTCATATTCTTTCCTCACACAAGCTGTATTTTCCCAACAGGCTAGATCTTACTCTCTACAGTAATTTTCGTTTTGAAGGCAGTGATTTGGGACTTGAGTTTGGGGGAGGGGGGGGAGTGGTAATTGTTATTTTACAAACAACAAAGTGGCATTCTGAGTAGTGTCACCCAGTAGAATTTTTAAAAACGCATGCCATAAACCAAATCAATACAACAGGACTGTCTAATGATACTAGAGAAATAAGTTAGCCTTTCTGTATACATATTCAATACAATAATGAAAACCTTCTAGTTAATAGCCTTTCCCTGCTTTTTCCTATATGGCAGTAATTCTGCAGAGAAAAACATTCAGATTCCTGTAAACATTTTCTAATTCCTGAATAAAGGGAGGGTGGAAATGTTCCAACTTTTTTCTACACTGTCTTTTCCTGTACTTAAAAGTTCTTCGCCACTTTTATACAGGATAAACGTGCCTATGGTTTTGGTAGGCATTGGAAGAAATACTCTACAACATCTGAGCTGTATGTTCCACTGGGATCCAGTCCCCTCCACACATTGTTTCCTAAATGGAATTATTATTTGGCTCAAAGCATTATTAGTTGGCTGATGCAATTTCAAACATTGCTAAAAAGTGCTACTGTATCATTACATTCTTAAGTTCAACAATTGTGGCTCAGAATCTGTCTGCAAATAGCTTGCATGCACATAATAATCACTGTTAAAAATATTCACTTTTGTCTTTGGAGTACAGAAAGCCAGCGCTGATCATGTATCCCCCGTAAGCAGAAGAAAGTTTCACGGTCCAGGAAGCTGTCATAACCGACAAAATTGGTTTCAGCTGTGCGGCTGAAGAACTTGGCATCAGTATTTATGTCGAGCCATGCACAACGGTAAAGGCCGCAGATCTCTATGATGTATGGAAATTTAACTTTGCTCTTTAAGAATCATCTCGCCTGAGATGTTTCTTTGTACTTTCATAATTTTGCATTTCAGTAAAAAGCTTCCTTCAGCAGGGTTTTCACAGCTTGTTTCCCTGTACCTGTATGCTTCTCTCACCGACGACAGCCTTCCGCATGTTACCTCGGGTGATGATCTCTGCGAGACCCATCCTGCCCTACGCCTTGACGCGGTCCATCGCTGGCCCGGGCCGGCCGGGCAAGCCTCGCCCGCCAGGAGCATCAGCTTTCAAACCAGCTGGCCAGATTTCGAACAGTCTTGATTTGATTTCCGGCTGCCCTCACAGCCTCGCAAACCTTGCAGAAATGCTCGTCCCAGAACGCGGTGACGTGGACCTCGTACTTCTTCCTCCAGGCAAAATACCTCCTGTAAATGGGTTTGTTTTTATCGAGGAATTTCAGGTAGGTGGCCAGCAGCCGGGGACTAGAGAAATCGTCGACGTGGATGAAGGAGTCGGGGGGGATGAAGCGCTCGTAGTTGGCCCTGCGGGGACCGAGGACGACGGGCACGGCGCTGGCGGCGAAGGCGTTTCTCCAGAGTTTCTCCGTGATGTAGTCGGTGTGCTGGGAGTTCTCGAAGGCCAGGTAGAACTTGTAGGCCGAGACGGTCTCCACCACGCCGCCCTCGGCCAGCGCCAGCCCCCGCGCCCCGTACACGTCGATGGCCAGGTGCTCCTTCAGCTGGCGGTAGTAGCGCACCCGGGCGTGCTCCTCGTTCCAGTTGCTGATGACCCAGGCCACCAGCCGCGTCTTGCGGGGCAGGACGAAGGGCCGGGGCGCCGGCGGGGCGTACAGGTACCCGTAGGGCACGAAGACGTCCGAGTCCCGGCGGTAGGACATGGTCCAGTTGAAGAGGCCGGCCAGCCCCCGCAGGCCGGGCGAGTGCGAGGGCGACTCGAAGTTCATCCACACCCAGAGCT
>NW_020799091.1:10477890-10485111 GCF_003259725.1 Athene cunicularia | reverse complement strand
GCGCCTGCAGGCAGCCTGTGGGCAACCGCAACCCAGGAGTCACTGAGGGGGCCGCCGGCAGCCCAGGGGGTCGCTGAGGTGGCCGCGGGCGATGGCAGCCTTTGCTCTCCGGCCCACACAGTTTCTCGTCCCCAGCTCGGCGCTCCAGAGGGAATCTGTGTCCCCGCACCCAGGAAGGGCCTCCCTGGCACAGCCCAGACGGCAGCAGGCACAGGAGGGGTGGTGGGGACGGCTCCCCGTGAGCACAGGCAGGAGCGTGGGGCAGAGGAGAGCCCTGCCAGGCACACACACCACAAAGGCGACGCAGGCTCACCTCTCCCTGCCCTCTTGCCCAGGAGACAGCAGGACAGGTCCGCTGCTTCCCACACGCCGCCTTGTTTCTTCCCACCCATGCCCGAACCGGAGTGAGAGGTTTTAAACTCTGGCAAAACGGTGTTTTCACACCAGCTGCGCTATGGGTCACATGCTGTATTCCGTGGCCTTGCAGGGAAGTACCCTGGAAGATACAGGAGATTTTATTTTAAAACAGTTGCAATTTAGAGAGTGAAGTTGAGAGTGAATAAATCATTTATCAAAAAAAAAAAAAAGGGACTTGACAACAGCCATGCTAGCTTTGAACTCCCGTCAAATTCAAACAGTTTCAAGCACCTCTAACAGGATTAATGATTTTGAAAACTAAAAGAAAAGAAACTAAAGAGGAAGATTTTTTTTGGTCCTTTCATAACTTTATTGGAACTACATATGTTTACATTAAAATTTGTCAGTCTCGTGTATTTAAAAACTACAGTCATAGAATTATAGAATGGGTTGGGTTGGAAGGGACCTTAAAGATCATCCAGTCCCAACCCCCCTGCCATGGGCAGGGACACCTTCCACTAGCCCAGGTTGCTCAAAGCCCCGTCCAACCTGGCCTTGAACACTGCCAGGGTACCAAACCTTATGGTTACCGGAAAATTACTTTTTCCAGCTCTGTTTCACAGAGCTGGTATGAAAAAGTGTATCAGATAGGCTCAAATCTTTTTTCCCCCAAGTCATTTGCTTCAGTGAATTAAGAGATCATTGATTCACACAGTTCAGAGACTACAGAACTGGAGAGTCTCCAGCTCTGACACTACGCGTTTTCATATCCTTCAGCTATAGATCTAAAGTCCTCTCATAAAGATCTACTGAAGGAAGCCGAGTTACACCAAGCGTCAATTCTCACTGACCATTTGGACTGCAGCATAGCTTTTACACAACAGATAGGTCAAGGCCCTGCGATTTTTCTCTCTATTAGTAAAAAAAGTGATTCAAGCCTGTTTCCCACTAAAAGTTGTGGGTGAGGTTGATGTTAGGTTAGTAACTAGTCTGTCCCTGTAGTTGTATATAAAAGCGCTTGCAGACTTCCGTTGTCCATGCTGTAAGCACTCATAAGAACCATCAACAGCTCTGGTTATAGTCGGTATCCTATTGCCTCTGCTCCAACATAAGCATTGGTTGGAAGGGATCTCTGGGGGTCACTAATCCACCCTCTCACTCAGAGGAGCACCATTGCCAGCACTAGCCAAGGTGTTCACCTAGATGCTGAAAATATTCAAGGACAGAGACTCCACACCACCTCTGGCCACCTGTCCCAATACTGTGCCACCCTCTTGGTGAAGAATTTTTTCCTAAAGTCCAGGCCTGAACCTCGCAAACTGTAATTTGTGGCTGTTGTCCCTTGCGATATCCAAAGATAGCCTGGCACCATCATCTTCAAAACTTACCTTGAGGTAGTTGCTGGCTCTCATTAAATCATCCCAACATCTCCACTTCACATGACTAAACAAGATCACCTCCCTCCAACTCTCCTTGTAACTTGTGTGCTGTAGGGTTTCTCATCATCTTAGTAGCCTTCCACTGGACAGTGTCCTCAACACCCATCTTGGACTGTGAGGCTGGAAACTGGAGACAGTATTCCAGGTGCTGCTTCACTAGTGGGGGATAATTACTTTACCCAACCTGCTGGACATCGCCCAGCACACAGCTTGCTTATGTTCAAGGAGAGCTCACATTCATGATGTTGATGTAGCTCCCAGGTCCCTTCCAGCACTGTTATCAGCCAGCCAGTTCCCAGCCTGTACCAGTGCATGGGAGTTTCCTGCTCCACATGCAGAACTTGCCCTTTCTCCTTGCTGATCTTCTGCAGGTTTCTGTTGGCTCACTCCATTCAAGGCCTCTCTGAATTGAAGTTGCACAAGATGAGATGTCGACCCTGCTTTCTAATTTAGTATTGTCTGCAAAATAGTGTGCTAGCCAATAGTAGCAAAAAAAAAAAATCTTAGTGCTAAAAAGATAGGACCTATCTTGACAAATATCACTGATTTTAATCACAGAATAGGAATCTGGGAAAATTATTTTACTGCAGTAGAAAGCTACAGACAAAAATACAGAAATACAATGCTAAGGGGGAGTCAAATCCACTGAGAGCATGAGCTACACCTAGAATCAATCTAGAACCCATCCAATACAATGAACACTACCTAAAACAAGCACAGTCCCTTGTCTGCCTTAATTATGGATTCAAAGTGGTTGAAAACCTGTACTGTTAGTAATTTTACTCATTTCTACAGAAAATGTGAGAAATTTGGGACCTGTGAAAATCAGTGGGAGAGTTCAACTGACTTCTGTGGAATTCTGATTCACTCAGCTGCACACAGAATCACACACAGAATCATCTAGGTTGGAAAGGACCCTGGAGATCATCTAGTCCAACCGTTAAAGTGACAGTTCTTATACTCCTCAGGAACTTAAATTTCGGCACTGATATATGAGTTCGGAGGAGTCTTTGTCTAGTCAAGTTTTCATTTCCATTGCTTGAAGGTTTGATGCTAAGCCATTCCAATTCGAAAGCCTAGCCAATTACACTGATCCTGAAATGGTAAAGTCAACAAAAATGTTGGCATTAATTCAGAGTTTATGAAATGTTTCAGGACAACTCAACATGGAAGTCCTTACAAGGCAAGTAGTGACAAATTTGGAAAAAAAAAAAAAGCTTTCATTGTGAAAGTAGCAAGAGTTGGCTAGTTGCTTTTGACTTTTTGCAGTGAAAAACAGTGAAACTTCAGCATGACATTCAGCTGCACTGCAGTGGCATCCATTTTAAGACTATTGTCGTACGAGAACAAATCTGTTGAATTACTTAGCATGAGATCAGAAACAAGGCTTTCTATATTCATCAACTCACTGATTTCTAAAGCTCTACACTGCATGTTGAAGAAAGCTATTACTGAAATCCACAGTAAGTTCTGATCGTATATACAGCATGGAAATACAGTGTTATAACATTTCCTATTTGTCTTATTATGGAAAATAAGAATCAGATCAATTTAGATGAGAGGGATGTAGCCTAAAATGTTTCTATGAGTAATACTGTCACCGTAAGTTCCTTTTCATGTTACACCTGCCTCTGTGGAGACTAAATACATGCTTACGTTTACACATTGTAAGGAGTCCACTAGTTCAAAAGCCTTTATAGAATTTTTATCTACAGCACAATGAAACATATTTTCAAGGCATATTTTAGAATTTTTACAAATTACAGACCCAATTGTTTTGCTATCACTATGTGTTCTTCAAACTGCTCACAGCAGGGAGATGGCACAGAAAAATATTTTAGTTAGATATTCATCATAGTCACTACTGAAAGTAATGATAGCTGTGCCTTCATCTTAAGAGTCTAGCAGCCTCCTGGAAATTTTGGTGTAGTAAAATTACAAGCAAGATCTGATGTGCTGCTGTAGAGTGAGGGATACAGGGAGTGACCTCACTGTCAGGACCAAAGTTAGAGGTCAGGTGTCCTCAGACCTGTGTGTAGGTGAGGAATTTATCCCTCCTTTCTAATGTCTCATTTCTCTTCTAGGGAAGTAACACCAACCTGGCAGTAATCCACATCAGCTCCAGTTTGCCTTATTTCTGCCGTAAGACACAGCGAGTCAGTGGCATAATTGTGATTAGCCACTCTGCGTTGGCAGGGTTTTGTCAAGCAGTTTTGTTCACTCTGACTTGGGAAAAACTCTGCAAATGTCACTGGGAAGCACAATGTGATGAAGGTTAAATAGTGTTACCAGATGCCTGCAGACCTTCCAGAGGAAACAAACCTGGTTTCATCTGCTTTGGAGGTAAATCATCCCAGGAGAGAGCTCCATGGACTGAGGACCACACAGACTTTTTGGTACTGGATCCACAAATAGGGGAACTGTGGTTTAACTGTTCTGTGAAAACCAGAGCAAGCTCCACTGTTGCTGATAGTCAGGAATTTCAAATAAAAGGCTAGCTATTAGTAATGAAGCTGTTGCAAAATGAAAAATATTTTGCTTATTTGAAGGTTAAATGTTTTCTGTTTCTAACATCAGTAAATGTTTTTGCCTAGAGTTTCCCAGCTGGCTTCCTCTTCTACTCTGACTCACTCTGTTTTGTCACAGTTGAGAAGTATTTAAGCCTAGAAAAGTCTTTGAAGTTGTTTGTCAACTGTCTTGCAAACACAGTTTAAAAGGTACTGCAAGATGTGGTTGTATTTTCAGCCACAGCTATCAAGCCAGACATTCTGTCAACCGGGGAAACCCTGTGGAGTTTTTTATCCTAAGGAAACGTGATCGGCTTCAAAGTGTAGCAGGATGCTATATGGTACCAAAATGACACTAAGAATCACTTTGAAATCTCTTCTTCATAAATAGTCTCCATGGTTTTAATGCAAGAATGAAAGTTTTTGCCAAGTAAGAACCAAAATCCTGTATGAAAAAGAGTGATAAAAGTTCTGTTCTGTATAAATTGCACACTGTATTTTAGTGGAAACTTTAAATGCCCATCATTTGATTACTTAATGTTTTATAATCAGGATTATGATCTTTCTGCTTGGAAGTTTAAAATTCTGAAATATGACCAGAGATAAAAGATTCATTTGAAAGTTGATGATTACCTCATTGGATGAACAGCTTCTGGACAGACAAGCCCATGTTATTGCACAGGCAGCAAATATGATGGTAAAATATTCTGTCTGGCTACAGTTCCCCTCGTGACTGTGAGCAGGGTTGGATTAAAACTATGTGAAGTTGATGTTTCCAGGTCAAGGCACAGGCATGAACAAATGTGCTGTGTATGCTGTGGATGGAGGATCCTGCCCCAGAACGCCCTTTGACTTCCCACTGCAGCACACATCTTTGTGTTCACCAGTATAGACCAGAGCGAAAATCAGAGCAAAAAACTCTCCTACCAAACCCACATGATCCTCAGACACTTTGCATACAAGCATGTACCAGCAAGCTGGAATTTGGCTCTCTGGATATCTATTAGCAGTTATCATGAATTTCAATCTTCCTTGGTTTTTTGAATCACTGGACTGCATCTTAGGCATCAACAGCAGCAGGGCCAGTGATGTGCAGCCAGCTCTGACGCTCTTGTTTTACCCAGTGAGCATCCCCCAGGCTAGAGGGCAAGGGTCTCTGGTAGGGCTTTTCTTCAAACATCTCTGAACCTCAAGCACTGAGGTGGCATTTCAGTCCAGGAGACAAGACTAGCTCTAGTGTGAAGTAAATTTCCTAAGCCACATCTACTTTAGTTATGGGGCTCTCAATATGAGTTTCTTTAATAACTTGACCCTCTCCTACTGTGCTTCATCGCTTGATAATATAGACATTGCCTTTGAAAGATGTCAGTGTTTGAACATGATTATCAATACATGGCAGCAACGATAACATTTGCCTTCCAACACAGTAATGTTCAGTTTGGAAATGAAGTAATAAAAAAAACTAAAAGAAAAGGGTAGCTCAACAGTTAGACTGCAAAAAGTCACTATGATAAAATGTGAGCACAGTTAATTTAAATTACCTGACACCTCATTTGATGAAATATTATAAATATACTATAAACATAATATATTAATATCAATAACTACTATAATATTAAGCAATGTTATTATATTTAAACAAATTGTTTTATTCAGAGGAAAGATGAGACACATCATGAACATGAATATATTGGACTAGCTAGGAATTACCCAAGCCTCATAACTGAAATCAAATATTCATTAGAAAAGATATAAAAGACATTTCTCTGTTGTACAAGGTTGCACAAAAAGGAGGAGGGAGCAAAGGAACAAATGAAATGCACAAATCTGCCTTTGTTGCAGCAAAACTGAGCTAGTGCAGGAATATAGGATAGACCCAGAAAGTCTTTTCATTTGCAAAATTTTAAAATAAGATCATGAAAAAAATAAATTACTAAGAATGAGAAAGCAGGAGGAGGGGAGTAGAATAAAAATGAAGCAAGGAGCAGAACTGAGATGTAACAAGCTTAATCAAACCCCCTATCTCAAAACTCAGTGTTTTTCAAACATTATTGTGTGGCTCATGATCAAATTTGCATCTAAAAAGAGAGAACAATGCTTTCAAAAATATCTCCTCCTTTAGTGCCTCAGGTGCAATTTTCAGTGCCAATATTATTTTTCATTTAGAAATCAAACAGAAATGCTGAAAAGAGTTGTCTTGGAGCCAACTAGGAAGTGGGTTTTTTCCCTTCTCACTGATACAAAAATAAACCCAAACTTTTAGTGTCAGAGAAGAATCACAGAATTGTCTAGGTTGGAAAAGACCTTGAAGATCATCCAGTCCAACCATTAACCTCACACTGACAGTTCCCAACTACACCAGATCCCTCAGCACTATGTCAACTCTACTCTTAAACCCCTCCAGGGATGGGGACTCCACCACCTCCCTGGGCAGCCCATTCCAACACCCAACAACCCCTTCTGGAAAGAAATGCTTCCTAATATCCAGTCTAAACCTTCCCTGGCACAACTTGAGGCCATTCCCTCTTGTCCTATTGCTTGTTACTTGGTTAAAGAGACTCATCCCCAGGTCTCTGCACCCTCCTTTCAGGGAGCTGTAGAGGGCGATGAGGTCTCCCCTCAGCCTCCTCTTCTCCAGACTAAACCCCCCCAGTTCCCTCAGCCGCTCCCCGTACGACCTGTGCTCCAGGCCCTGCACCAGCTCCGTTGCCCTTCTCTGGACACGCTCGAGTCATTCAATGTCCTTTTTGTAGTGAGGGGCCCAAAACTGAACACAGGAATCGAGGGGCGGCCTCACCAGTGCCGAGTACAGGGCTCAGATCCCTTCCCTGTCCCTGCTGGCCATGCTAGTGCTGACACAAGCCAGGATGCCATTGGCCTTCTTAGCCACCTGGGCACACTGCTGGCTCCTGTTCAGC
>NW_020799091.1:10469842-10477840 GCF_003259725.1 Athene cunicularia | reverse complement strand
CCCCCCCCGTCCCTCTCTGACTGGCAGCTCTCCAGCCACTCCTCCCCAACCCTGTAGCGGTGCTGGGGGTTGTTGTGTTCCAGACAATCAAAAACCAAACATCCCATTTCATTCACAGATAATTGTAAAAAAACAAAGGAAAACAAAGTCTACCTTCACAAAGTTGTCACTGACACTCCCTTTTTAATGACATTCAGTGTGGTTTAGATACTTCCTTAGGATCTGAGAGCCCCAGAAAATAATCCCATCTCCACCTCTTAGGATCACACCGTAGGAAACATGTGAATTACCAGTCTGAGGTATAACTGGGAATAAAGATCTCTTCAACCCTAATTTTAAATTATCCATTAGTCCTAGTTCATTTTTTTCACTGTACAATGCAATTCCCTCCTTTAAAAAGACAGTAACACTTGTTTATTCCACAAATGTTCTGGAGGGATGTCTGGGAAGAATTCTGGTAATGAAAAGTGCTGGTAAGTGCTAAGTATTGTTAACTTGGAAAATAATGTGCTACAGTTTTTCTAGAAATAGGGCAAAGACTGACCATTAAGTTATATTGTTAAACATGAAAACAGGAAATATCATGCCTACCAAGCTGGTCCACCACCTTCTCACTCGATCGTGGGTTGTCACCTCCCTCCCCTGTCACTCCTGCTTACAGTTCTCCTCCCCAGGTTGGTTAGGCAAATGACCACTGCTATCTGTTTCTCATGTTATCACAGCATTTAGGAAACAATCATGGATCCTTCTAGTTATAGTACAAACATAGCTTTTGGTCTATTTGTTGAGGCGAATCTCATCCCAGCAGTTCTTAGTACTCAGAGGAAACATCCCACAGTCATAAAAGCCAACTCCCCTTTTTCAACAACAGATGTGCAAACAAGAGTTTACCCACAGGATCCATCCATTCCTCCAGCCCTACACCGTCCCTGGAAGGATTGAGGAGAAATTACTTGGGCACCTGTGTCTTTGACTCTCCCTATGCCAGTGTAGTCATGCTCGATACTCTCCACGTCTCCCCTGGCAGTATTTCTGGTGTCCACGTGGAAGAGCAGCAGGGAGTCAAAGTCTAAGGCCCAGATGAGACTCAGCACACTCTCCACATCATCTGAGATCTCAGCCCCCCAACAAACCTCCCCAGGCAGCATGTTGGGGCAGCAAATGAGAGCTTCCATCTCCTGCAGCAAGGCATCTCCAACTACTATCACTCTTCACTTTGTCCTGCATGGTCCAGGCTCAGCCAGCTCAGATGCTCAGTGGGACTGTGCTTCCAGACCCTTGGCTGCTGCCTGAAGCACTGAAGCTATTCTGTAGCTGCAAATGTCGCTCCTGTCTCTGGTACCTACTCCAACCATCCATGAGCTTTCAAACCTATCTTTTGTTCTGGTTTTATGCAGCACCTAGAATGATCCACATTCCTAAGTGCTGTGATAATACCAAACAAACTAATGATCATTTTGTACGACCTCACTGTAATAATGGTGAGGAGTGAGAGTTTAGTGACAGTTATTTCAGGTTCCATGCTGCCTCTGTGGTTGTTTGACACTATGATAACTCTTACATATAGAAAGGCTTATTTATGTTAAACTTTTATTAAATCAGGCTAGCTACTGATTCACAAACTCTTGTCTTATGAACTGCTCAATTTAATGAATGTACAGCCTAAGGCATTTTAAGGCACCTCTTCAATTACGTTACAATCTTCTGCTGGAACTTAAAATCACTTTGCAACAGAGAAGCCTATGAAAATGTCAAGTTTCACAGTAGCACATTTTTGTCAGGAAGAACATTTTGTTATCTTTAGACTGTGGCATCTTCATCACTGGCTGAAATATGGATCAGATTTGGCTACTACAACATCTGATAAAAAAGAAGTACAAGGACATGACTAAAACAACAACAAAGGAAATAGCTCCCTATCCACACAGAGCTTTCTTCAAAATCTTAGAAATACCAATCTACATTTCTAAAGGCAGCTCGTCATTTTGATGTTTGATTTGACACATCACAACAGGCTCAGTTCTTCACAGCACTGAAATTCAGCAATCTGTAAAAAAACAAGATCCGCTGTAAGGATGGATGAGACACCACACAGTGAACCCCCCCAAGCCTCTAGTCACTTTTAGGGAAAGGCAGTAAATGGGAGAAGCAAAAATAAATGCATTAACTTCAGTAAATTCAGCAATATGGGTATGTATTTTTTCTTTTTGTCTCTTCTACTTATTTGTCCTACATATTTTTCCTTAATTTCTTTCAGTTTATATCCCTCTGTGGCTGAACTGTGTTCTACTCTCTCCCATTCCCTTCAGGAATTCCCAGCATTCTGTTCTATCTCCTCTTTCATTCCTCTTGTCTGTGCTTCTTCATTTTCTTTTTGGTGGTGCTTTTCTTTCTGGCACTAAACACAGTAGGCTCAACTTCTCTCTTGAAACCTCTCTTATTTTTTTGTCCATTTCCATAGCCTATACCTATTCCACCTCAGTTAGTATATTATCACCTCACTTTGTCCTTAGATCCTTACAGAGAAGAGGGTGTGTGAATGGAAATGGTTTGGTGAGTACAGGAGCTGAAGCCAGATTGCTTCCAGTTTTCATCCTGTCTGGTATCTTTTCTGTCACCCCTTCTGTCATGATACCTGCTGCAAAACAGGCAGTACAGCTAGTGAGTAGAGCATCACTTGTCTCTAGCAGCAGTCTCTGGCAGCAAAGGTACATCTAAATTCCCAAAGGAACAGGGTCCACAAATTTCAGCACCTAAATAAATTTTAATAAACTGCTTTGTTTTAAAGCTCTTCTTCCCTCATGGATCTTAATGAGAAACATCAGGATCTTTGAAAACTGCATGCTTTCACTAGAAGACTCAGATACATGAGTTTTAAAATTATGCCAACACCTCCAAACTCTGAGGCATTCCTTGGCTATAATTTCTATGGTGTGGCTAAAATTTTTTTGGTTTAAGTACATACCAGAAGTGACTGCAGTTAATACCTAGCATAGATTAGGCCTGCTCTATAAACAAAATGTTCCTACAAGTATTCTCTCTAGAGCAAAAGCAGTGTGGCAGAAGGCTGTACTGGTTAAAAACTTCTTTCACAAGCAACAACTTAATTCATGCTGCTGTTGTAACTAGGATGCCACTATCTCCAGAGCAAAAAAGATAGGAAGAAAGAGGTGCTCATGGAGCTAGCTGTATTTTTTAGACTGCTAGCCCCCAAGAACATGGGAAGGAGGTTCATTTAATGGTAAAATAGCTGAGTTCATGTATTCTGCAAGCTCATGGCACTAACAATATTCCTCTTACAAAATGAATGAACTCTGTTTCCTTAGTGTTGGAAGCTTTCACCTTCCACTACAAAGTTAATAAATTTCACTGAAAAAGAGAAGGTGGGCACATTGAGAAGACTATGCTAAAATCCACCAGCTCATAAGGAACTGGTCTGTTCCACAAAAGCCACACTCCACTGACTGTAAAGCAAGAAACATCTGCCCCAGAGCAGCAGCTGAACATTGCAGGCAGATGTTAAAATGCCTGAAATGATACCTAGATCAGCCTCTTTTCAGGAGGTGTGTTGGAAGGAGGGCTTTTCTAAACATCTGAACTGGTTAAGGTTGGGTGTTGGATGTTAAGAAAGGTGAGTACCAACACTCACCACTCATCAATAGGAAACAAGTGATTATTCCACACATTTACAAAAGGCTTCAGAATATGAAATAGGATGACTCAACATAGCAGTCCTAGGCAGGTTTCTTATGCAAAGATTTCAAGTCTGTTGCTGCTTACTAAAGGAGGAGGTGGGTTAGCTCGGCAAAAAGATGCCCAGTGGTTGTTACTATAGGACTATATAGGTAATATGATGAAAAAAATTACACTGAACAAAACAGATCTGAAGTCCTGTGAGATGTCTATGATTTATAAAATAATATTACTCTGACATATTAAAGTGAGGTGTTAAAGTGAAAGTTTCTTATTCTTATTATCTTACTTTTCATTCCTGCATGCCTTGAGTAGAATTGAGGTTGTAAAAGTAAATTGTTTCTGTTCTGTGTCACTGGTGTCGGGCTTCCAATGGAGAAATTCTTTTTCACACTCCAAATTCCTTCCAGAGCCACTGTTAATAATTTAAAAAAAAAAAAAATACTGTTATAACTGATTACTTCAACTTATTCTAGAATTAATGTACATTTTAAGATGGTCCCTTTGGTCTATATAGTAATTAGAAGTAGTTAAGCAGAACACTATAATCTTCCTCAACAGTTAATTAAAAGAGTCTGACATTTTCAGAGAGCAGTTCATATTGCTAAAGGTATACTACGCTCTCTACTGTCTGTAGAACAGCGTAGGACTGCTAGGCTCCTAACTAAAGCAAGATGCAGCTGGCCAATAATGTGTAAGAAACAGCAGTAATACCATCGATGCATCCAGCATTATTTATTAGTCATACTGGAATATCAAATGCCCTCATAAAAAGACAGAAGAACAAAAACCTACCACCCCTCCTCTCCCAAAATAAAACAGCCAAAAAGCCAAAACAAAACCACCACCACCAAAACAGAACAAAAAATCTCATTTATTTTGTGGAAAGTTTACAATTTACTAACCATCTAAGTTATTTAAAACAATAAACTTACTAATCATCTGAACTGTGGAAATCAGTAACCATCCAACCTGACAATTGTTTCTCAGAGCCCAGACCATTTAGGGAGCATCTTTAATTCTCCAGATGTTTACAGATGAAAAAAGAACTAGGTACTTGCTGAATAAACTGTACACCAGTATCTATTTGACCTTCTTATACACAGCATTGTAATGCTATGTATACAACATATTATGCTACACATAGTATTTATACAATGAGCTTGTTATACATCCTTATTATATATTCCTGTGACAAATATTTTTGTAGTGTTTCTATATTGTCTTTAGTATTTTAAGCCTTTGTAACATGCATTTCATTGGGGGATTCCCCAGAAATCATGAGAACATATATGGTAGAATCCATTCATACAATCAAAATATTCTGAAATATTCTAGATAATTTTGATCCATTGGCAGATGGATGCAGTGAAATATAGTTGTGTTCAGCTCTTAGTAACATTAGACACATGAACAGCTTGAGCAGACCAATGTTAACATCTGAAATTCAGCTACTTGTCCAGAACCAGTCAATGGGAAAAGAACAGACACCTTTTAGAGCATGACATGTGCAGTGGTAGTAATCTAGGACAAGGTAAAAGAACTGTGTTTTCAAACTGTGTTTGCCTTTTTCCCTCCGTTTACTATAACAGAGCCTACATAAGTCATTCATTTGCAGGTGTGTGCTGTAACTGCCTAAGAAGCCTAACCAGAGTAACAAGAGTTGTAGGTTCAAATGGTCTTTACATCTGGCAGGATACTGATTACCTCACCTAATTTATGTACCTTTTTGTCTGTGAATCCAACTGCTTAAAATTCATTATGATTGAGTTTAGACATGGATCTCAATCCTACATAAGAGAAACCGGACTTTTTTCAAAATTTTCCAAATTTGGAAACAAAGCCAAAAATGCCCTTATTACATTTGTAGAGGATGTAATAATTAGGATATATAATGGTGAGCTTCTTTCAACAATATAGAGCTTAATATAACCAAGGAATACCTTTACTCAGCAGAAGAGAATGTAGGGCTACAGAATATGTATTGTGGAGCAAAAGCATCATGGATTTAGGAGTAACAGTCGACAAACAGTTTAAGGTCCTAGTGCTAATGTTAGCTCAAAAATAAGTAGATAATTTTCTATCTCTTTTGAGGCTACTGGTGATACAAATACTGAAATACCATGATCCCATTTGATATTCACATTTTAAAAGAGGAGGCAAAACATTTGGTGAGAGTACATAAACAGACAAAACCAAATATATGTGTGTATAACCTCTGGAAGGAAATCCTGAATACTGAAAAACACACTTTTATATATCCAAGAAAAGCAAGGAGCTGAATCATGCATATCTGAATAATTAATCAAGCTTTTTTTTTTTTTTTTTAATACACCAACTGCTAGAACAAACTACTGAAGGAAGCTGTGGAATAATCAGCTTTACTCAGTGGACTCTACAGAGAGGTACATAATAAACTACAATGGCTTGATTGATAAAGGCAATAAGACCTTGTAGTCAACCAGGTAAGATGACCTATCCTTAAACATTACAAGCTTCAGAAAATTAAGTTTCTACAATTAGAGTAACAGATCTTCTGGCTGCAGCAGACCACCAGCATGATGTAAATTTTGTCTTATATGGGTCACATGGCTTCAGGCTCATTCCTGCACCAAATGAGCTTGTATCAGCACTAACAGTTTAAGTGCAAAATTATTTAACATGTATATTAAAAATGGTGAATCTAAGTGAACTTTGTTAAATTGTTTCATCATTAATTTATCTTTTGTTAAAAAATGCTAATTATTTCTACTCTGATCTTATCTCATTTTTACCTCCAGTTCTCAGAACTTTTAAGTTTAGCTAGACTGAACACCTTGTTCCCTCTTAGACTTCCATATTTGCCTACTGTAACCAGTCTCTCCATAACCTTTAAGCTGCCTCATCAGACTTTTTCTAATGGCTTTCACTGTTTTCTGGTCTTTTCTTTTCCTTTAACATTCTTACCTCAACTCTTTCTTTTCAACACCAACTTTAAGGGAACAAAGTATTCTAGTAACTACAACACTTCTTTCAAAGAAAAAGGTAACAAAACCTCCCTACTGCTTGGCATTCATTTCTGTTTTATTAAACTGATAGATCATATGGAATTATCCATGTTCTCTATGGTCCTGTAATTTCAGACACACACACAAAAAAGGTAATAAAGACTACAGGCAATTATTCTGTTTCTAAATGTTCTCCAGCCTATTACATAAATGTTCTAGACTGTTGATTTTTTTTTAATAGTAACTTTGCCACAGTTTCTCAAAGCAATTTATATTTCATTTGCTCTGACGAACACTTGCCATTTGCTGATAATGACGATTACCTGCAGCTGGATGTTTAATTTGGCATGCTTCTTTCTGAAAATAAAGCTCTTCTTCAAGTATTTCTTTAACTCTCCTAGATGGCTCAATATAAACCAATTTCTTCCCTGTGGGTAAAATATATTACAAAAGAACCAATTATTTTAAAACCTTTGAATACTAATGTGCTCTGCCAAATATAATGCAGAATCATAGAATGGTTGGGTTGGAAGGGACCTTAAAGATCATCCAGTTCCAACCCCCCTGCCATGGGACACCTTCCACTATCCCAGGTTGCTCAAAGCCCCGTCCAACCTGGCCTTGAACACTGCCGGGGGGGGCAGCCACAGCTTCTCTGGGCAACCTGTGCCAGTGTCTCACCGCACTCATAGTGAATAATTTCTCCCTTAAATCTAAATCTACCTTCTTTCAGTTTAAACCCATTGCCCCTCATCCTGTCACTCTATGCCCTTGTGGTAAGTCTCTCTTCATCTTTCTTGTAGGCCTCTTTTATGTCATTTTATGCTGCTCTGCTTCCATCTTTCACACACTTTAAGACAAATCATTTACAAATACACGATATTGTTGAGTCAGGGTCTGCTCCCCAACACGGAGCCATTCCTCACGACAGGACTGTGTGTGTATCTAAGAGGGAGTGCTGGTGGGCTGGAGGGTGGTGGGGCGGCTCTCCCATGCAGGAGCCAAGGCCAGCCCTGGGCACTCGAGGAGACATGGCCAGTGCCTCCCCAAGGCCACCAACCCAAGGCAGGGTCGCGCATGGAGGAGGTCTCCAAGGAGATGTCCTTGCTGAAGGTGATCTCCAAGGAGCTGAAGAGGGATTCGGGCCCCTCATGGCGGCAGGCGAGTCCCTGCCTGACAGAGCACTACCTGCACCCCTACCGGGTTGGGTGCACGGTGCCGGGGGAGGCAAGGGGCCGCCAAGCAAGGTGGCCGCGGGGGATCAGTGGGGAGCTGCGGGGGAAAGGCTCAGCTCCCCCGAGGGGACACGCCTGGGGGG
>NW_020799091.1:10464951-10469792 GCF_003259725.1 Athene cunicularia | reverse complement strand
CGGTGGGGCCGCGAGTTCCTGAGGGAGGGAGCCCACCGCCTCCCGCAGCCTCCCGCCGGGGGAGGCAGATCGGGTCCGCCATCTCCAGGCACAGCGCGGGTGTTTTACCCCTTCCACAGGCCAGGGATAACAGCGGGGCATCCTCCAAGGCAGGATGTGGCCTGTCACCATCCCCAGGTGACAGCAGGCCGCGGCCACCTCATGCCTGCTTGGGGCTGCGGGTGGGTGACAGCTCTCGGTACCTAGGGATCTGCTCTAGGGACGAACGGCTCCGTGTTTGCGCCTGCCGGTGTTACCACGCTCGGCCGCAGGCACACACCTCACTGACGTTCTGTACCCCGGTGGGGTGTCACCACTGCCCAGCCTTATGAGCGGGTGCCTTGTCCTCGCCTGGGGCAATGGCGGACTGATGGAAAAAAAAGAGTTCAGTTTAACTGGATGGATGATGTAGATCTACTAATACTCAAAAGTACTGGCTCAGTTTTAAGAATGCTTTTCATAAAATGAGGCATCTGGAGACACTGTTCATAGGACTGAAGTAGACTTGACTCTCCTTGTTTTGCCACTGTTAAAGTTTTAAGAAGAGCAGCCAGCAATTACAGTAGTCAACAGATAACGCTGCCAGAGGGCACACAGGGAAGCTGTCCTGCTCTCCTTTGCCCTGTGGTAGGTTCCGCGAAATCAAGACTTTGCATACAGTATTTATAAGATACAAACCAAGTCTAGTTACACAAATGCATGACGTAATCCATTTCTGTATTTTTACTTGATGCATTTCAGGTGTATTCATCTTGCACAAACATCCTGGAACCAAACTTTCAAAATAATAAACATTATAAAAATCATCTTGTACCATTCATAGTTCAGAGACAGTTCTCTCTTTTCTAACAGAAATGCTGATCCTGGCTTCTAAAAGGGTGGGTGACAAAGATGTCCTCCGCAGTTCCTTGATCAGAGCACCAGATGTGGGCCAGCATACTCCAACCCTCCTGCTGCTACAAATGTGCTTCATCTCCGTTACTGGTGTCTGGAAGGAGCTTGGGATCAGCGAGTAAGGCATCTGCATGGCTCAACAAGGTGTTTTGTTACAGCTCTCATACTGAGTGACAGTACAGCAGGTCTTACATTCAGTTTTCAGTTCAATTTTATTAACCCAGAGAAGCAAGTTTCTCCACTCCTGAATTACAGGTGACAAAGCTGAAGTTCAAGATCATGTAGCATGACATTACCATGGGAAAATCTTTTGTGTACTCATTCCCTTGCAATAAAGATCATCTGCTGGACTGACAGCATTGCTGACCTTTTATCTTCTAATCTTCTAAACCACTATTGATCAAAAAAGATCTAACTGCTCAGACTAATTGTTTTGATGTGGACTGTAATGGTACTTGAAAACCATCACTCGTTAAATACTTGCATTTAGTAGTGAAACTTACACTTGAACAAAAGGGGGAACAAAAAAAAATAAAAGAGATGAGTACACATTACTGGAACTCTCAGATAGCTAAATAATCCAGATGTTGATTCTCCAAAATAAGTTGAAAGACTGAGAGAAGCAGACTGATATGGCTGATGTGAACAGTAACACAGATAAATTAAACTCTGAAATTAAGTCAGTTTTTCACTTGCTAGCAGACGGCTGAACTGACAAACAGAAGCTGCGGTGAGGTCCTGTGAAAATTTATAGCATTAACTAACATTTTTCTGCCAAGTTAAACTAAATGGTACTCAGTGCTAAGACCTGCTAAGAGCCTCTCAGATGAAGGGTCCTAAGTCTTCATTGAAAATCAGTGAGATTACAGGTGGCATGAATGCAGAGAAGCTGCACTCAAATGTGTGCTAAAGGTCTCAAAAAAATCTTAAGAAACCAACCAACCCATCCACCTCCACCACCTTGAGTCTGGTTAAATGACAGCAGCCAAATCTCAGAACTTTTGGAAGTCCAACTCAGATGCAAATGCCTAGGATTTGTAATACAAGCTCTCGCATATTAAAAAGGCGCTAAATAAGAAAATAAATGAATGGTCTGGAAATTAAGGAATTTTAAGGAAAAATACCAGTAAAGTTTTAAAACTATGCTTAAGTCCTAATATTTGAGTTGGAATGAGGATTTTCCTCCAGGGATTCAGAAGTGGAAGAGAAACACTGTCAAGTGTTTCCTGCACTAAATTACCTGTAACTACATCAGACACAACAGAATGTTGGTTGTTTATCCTCATATAGTTGAGATTTGCTTGTTTTAACTAACGCCATACCCATGACATTAAAGTTTTATTCCTCAAATTAATTTACAAGGGAAAAGTAAACAGGATCTTCATAACAAGTAATTTCCTTGAAAAGTAACAGGAAAAAAAAACCCCGAAACTACTTATCATCCTTTTTAAGAACAAGCAGTTGCACTGATAATTGAGCTTTCTATTAAAAACATTACAACAAAATACTTAGGGTTAAATATTTTATTTTATAATAAGCCTTACACCAGGATCACTAAACATTTTGTGTAATCACCCAAATAAGTTACATTCATTCTGAGCTTTCATGCAGTTTTAAAAAAGTTTAATTTCTCCAAAAATAATTTTCAAGTGAGCTGTAATAAACTCTGCATAACTAAGCCAGAATTCTGTCACGTCAGTATTTCCATTTCTCCTCCTGCTCTGACAGTACAGACCAATTAAAAAAGCCCCACTAAATCTGCACTAATCACGTGGCAACTTGCTGAAATTACTGACTTTCTGAATACTCTGAATAACAGTAGTAGCGCCTCAAAAGTATAAGCGAGACCACTGAGGTGAGTTGCAAGAAGTGACATTTTGCCTGAGGAGAATACTAAAAGAATCTAAAACTTTGTTGCAAAGGGACAGACCACCACGGAGGAGCATGCAGGACACAAACAGGAGGCAGCAAACCTCACATTCACAAGCTTAACCGCAGCTTTTAAGGGGACACAGCATTTATGCAGTCTTCTACTATTTCAAAAAGGTAGTGATATATATCAGTCCTCCGAGCAATGTCAAGGGCCGTTTCATCCAAGTTGTTTTTCAGGTCTGGTTTCACATAGCGATTCATCAGCAAGAGCTCAAGTGTTTCTCTACTGTTTTTGTTTCCTGCTGCAATATGCAGTGGTGTCAGCAAACCATTTGTCTGCGCGTTGATGTCTGCACCCTGCTGAAGTAAGAAGGCAGCCACCTTTGTATTGTTCCACTTGCAGGCGCTGTGCAGAGGCGTCCAGCCATCCACCGTCTGTGCGTGAACGTCGGCCCCTTGGGCAACCAGTTCATGTGCAATGTCCAAGTGCCCGCTGTAGGCAGCTCGATGGAGAGGAGTGTACTGATCTTCATCACGAGCGTTAACTGGAGCCAGCTTTTCGGAAAGGAGCCTCTTCACTGTACTCAGCTATTTAAAGAAAACAGGTAATTCAATATGAAACTCTGCAGACAAGATGTATGGCTCATACTGTTCTGTAGTTTTATTCTGAATTTCTGTCAGTCTCAAAAAGGCTTAACTGTAACAAGAAATTTTAAAACGAAACCAGTTATTGTTACTGGGGTGGGGGGTTTTGGTGGGTTTTTTTGATTTGTTTTTAAAGACATATAACATGAACATGAGTTGAAATGCCTTAACCTCTACCTTACACCCTCTCCCCATTCACTGTGAAGACATAAGTACCTCCACAGAACTGTAGATGGAGCTGGTGTGTGTAAGAAAGGCAACTAATGAAAGTAAATGTACACAAGGGTGTAATAAACTACATAACAGGAATCTTGGTCATCTCTCCCTCACTTCCAAGAATAAAAAGCTTTTTCTCCATAAAAAGATAGGAAAACAGTCACCCATTATTTGCCTATGGAGCTTTTGAGAAAATAAAATTTCAGATTCACCCTTTCCACCCAAGTCTTACTTGTCTGGAAGAAAGAGCCTGGCATGCTTTCAGTTTGCAGAAGTTTTAGAAGAGTGATGTTACTTTAACGTTGAACAATTAAATCTTTTGTTCTGAAAGCTAATGGATCCAGAGATATTTTAGTGTGTGTGGGCTACAAAGGGAAATGTTTTTACATGCAGTGGCTTGCAAAACTGGATCAAAATAGTTCAGAGAGAAAAAAGAAAAGTGTAGGCAAATTTTTGTTTGTGGGTGAAACTGTAGATATCTGCTCAAAGTAACATTCTTGTCAGTGATACATGTGAATAGAATATGCCTTACCCGATTGTTTTCTGCTGCCCAGAGTAGCAATTTCTCTGGATTTTTTTCCATTCTTTTTTCTTGCATTTCATACCATTCCTCACTTCTTTCTTGTTCATCATCGTCATCATCAGACTGTCCTGACCAACAGCTCTGAGTTCCTACAGGAATCAAATGTCTGTGCGTCTCCAGCAGTTCAAGTTGATTAAAATTCTCCGTAAAGTCTTCGAACTGCTCGCTGTCATCATCTTCTTCATCAATCTGTTTGTCTTTATTCATTTTCAGCTAGCATCTGTAAGTAGCAGATACACAACGATATTTATAATAACTTTCACTGTTACCCGTGCACTAATGGTTAATGAAAACACCTGATGGATGATGCAGACATCAGCAACATCACAAACAGCAAAACTCAAGAGCAGACTCAATGTTCCTTCACTAAACCGGGCTTTGCCGGCTGCGCCAAAATCCCCAGTTAATACCGACGCAATAAAACCACTGCGCTACCCCCATCTAGAAACGGCACCACCTGCAGACACGCAGTACGAGACTGAGCGTGTGTTATGTAGAGCCCACTCGAAACACGCGTTTTATGAACAACTGGAGGAAAGCCCAGACCTCCAGGCAGTGCCCCTGCCCCGCCCCGCGGAGCCAGCCCCGCCCA
>NW_020799091.1:10457807-10464901 GCF_003259725.1 Athene cunicularia | reverse complement strand
GTAGGCCGCAGGGTGAGGGACCCCAGCGCAGGGTTGCGTTTCCCCCCGTTGTGAGCGGGGCAGCGCTCCGCGACGCTCCGTCTGATGGTTGTTTCCCTGCACTCATGAGGGGGGACGGGCCGGTTGCCGCCGCCGCCACCGTGCGGCGATGCGGAACGCGATGGCGGTTGTGCTCCTCCCGGGGACCTGGTGCCGCCGTGCCCATCCGCCCTGCCTCCTGCCCAGTCGTATTTTCGGGCCGTTCCCGTGAAGTTGCCCGTCCTTGCGTGCTTCCGGGTGGCTGTGCTGGGGAGGGAGGTGCCAGGAGCAGCGCTCCGTTCGCGGGCGGCCGGGGCCGGTGTGAGAGGGCTGGCGGGACTGCCTTGCGTCTTGTGCAATAGTAAACGCCTAAACCAAGCACCAATCTTTACGAATCTTGAGGTTCTTTTGCAAGCAATAATTACCAGTGAAAGACTTGTTAACTGATAATTCAGCTCGCTGTGCCCTTCATTCTAATTTGTTTGTATTTTTGTCTCTTAGGCTTTACATAGCATCAGTGAAGGTAAAAACTGACTTTCTAACCTGACTTACTAAACTGTGTCCAGAGCCTTTTTGTGAGGAGTCTTGGCACGAAGATGAGTACCATCAACTCACAGTAAGCTTCTGTTGTCTGTAGCGCTATCCGGTTCTATCATATCAGATAGCAAGTCTTTTGTATGTATGGAATGCGTTAAGAAAAACTCATATCATCATTTGTATTTTCTTCAGGTTCTTATGATAATCATACTTGCTTTCATGTATATGTAGATTGCCAGTGCAAAGAGAGAAATTGAACATTTATTCACAAGTGTTTTTAAAGGCAGAAAACATACAAAGGATTCATTAGTTTTTCTTTAAATACTTAAGAGAAGTGGTTCTAGCCCTTTTATTAGAGTGCGTTGATTGGGATAACCAAATCTTCAAACTGGTTGGTATTTGCAATAAAAGTAGTGAGATGTTTTGAGAATACTGTAGGAGTGATATTTTTATAGAGTTTTATAACAAATCTCTGGTGTATTTAATGACTGGACAGAACAGCTTACCTTAATAAAGTCTGTGTTGAAATTCTTAAGTATATTGCTCTCTAACACAGATTTTCCTGTCTCATTCAGGGATGATGAAGATAGCTTTAAAATACTCATTGCTACTGATATTCATCTTGGCTATTTGGAGAAAGATCCAGTGCGTGGAAATGATACATTTGTAACTTTTAATGAAATTCTGGACCATGCTCAAAAAAATGAAGTAAGTACTGCTTTCTTGAAACTAAAAGGGTAAGACTGTGGAAAATACGTTCCAACCTGCCAGAAGCTATAAAGCTTAGTCCTGGTGCCATCTTCAGTAATATCAAAATGACTAAACTACTGCAACCAGTTATGTTTCTGCTTTAGTAAAAGGAACGCTTATTCTTTTGTGAGAGTGTTCTTATTAAATTATGACCCTGGTTGCATTAACGATGTTTTCTAGAGAGGGTTTGGCACTGCAAGAGGGGCAATTAAATGGAGAGAGTGCAAGTAATGATACAAAGTCTTCAGACCACTCAAAAAGTAGGAAGAAAAGTTAGAAACTTCTAAAGTGTTGTTAAAGTGTTGAGTCGCTGAGGCGAGCAGCTCTGATGCTGACATGGTCAGCAGTGGAGCACTCCAGCCCATCAGGTTTCCCGAGCCAGGGAACCACCAGGAGGCAATGGCAATGGCCTGGCAGAAAGCCGTGGCCTCTCTGAGCTCTGCACCCACCAGGACTGATGCAGCTGCCCAGCCAGAGCTGCGGCGGGAACACGCTGCCACCCCGGTGCCACGCTGCGGCCTAGGCCCTGCTCCGATGCTGGGCCGGGCCGGTGGCAGCCAGCAGAGGTGTGGGAGGTGGGTCCAGGAAGAGGAGCTCCTCTGCTCCATGGCAGAGCTCGGGAGGGGGTGAGTAGGCTGAGGAGTATCAGGGAGTGCGAGAGAGATAGACTGCTGGGACCACAGCCCGCCTTCCCCGGGACAGGCCCGACAGGCGACAGGAGGCGTGATGCGGAGGGTTCCCGTCCTCTCTCCGCCTGGCTGAGCACAGGGGCTTAAGGGACAGGGGGCAATGGCGAGGAGTTCCTGCCCCTCCCCACATGTCCTGGCATAATAGGCATGAGGCTCTGCAGGCAGGACCGAACAGTGATGAGGATAAGGTTAAGTCAACCTATGCCTTGCAGCAAAACTGCTTCTGTAAAAAAAAAAAAAAAAGGTGGGTCACTGTCATAGGGGATCCCTTCTGAAGGGAACAGAAGCCCCAATATGCCCACCAGAGCCACTTCTAAGAGAAGTCTGCTGCCTCCCTGGGGCCCATGTTAAAGATGCAAAGAGAAAGCTTCCTACCCTGTTACAGCCCTCAGATTATTATCCATTATTGATTTTTCAGGTGGGCAGTGATGAAGGTGCAGCAAGAAGTCTGAGTGCAATGGAGACTCCAGGGCCTTGGGACAACTGGTTAAGGGGTCAGGAGCACAAGCAGTGTTCTCCTCTATCCTTCCAGTTGCAGGGAATAATGAGGGAAGAAACAGGAAGAGCCAGCAAATGGATACCTGGTTCTGAGCCTGGTGTCACTGGCAGAATTTTGGGGGGGTTTTGATAATGGGTCAGTTTATATGATACCAAACCTGCTGGCAACAGATGGGGTACAACTGTCTCAAAGGGGGAAAAGGATATTTTCACAGGAGTTAGCAGGGCTCATGGCAAGAGCTTTAAGCTAGATTTGAAAAGGAAAAGGGATAAACCAGGCTCACTAGAGATAAGTCTGGGGAGAGTATGCCGATGCTTGAGGGACAGTGTGCCAGCAAGGTCTTTCAGTCTGCTGTCTTGGTGGAGGTAGGGGATGGAGATCCATGCAGCAGCAAAGAGGCAAGGGTTATAGATGTGTTAGAAACCATGGAAGTGCCTGAGAATGGCCAGGACCTGAATGGTCCTTTTCAGCCTAAATGAGCCTATGATTCTATTTGATGATTATGTTTTTAAGGATTTAATGTTTCATAGTCAAATTATTTGTAATTTTTTTCCTAATGGTTCTTCAAAAACTAAATTTATGAAAGAGCTGGCAACTAGTAGCTTCTCAAAGTACTGTGGCAATAGCTACTGATTTCTTCCCACTCGGTGCCACAGCAATGAAAGATAATGTCTCCTCATGCCTGTCAAAGAAAATGTTCAGGAGCCAATCTGGAGACCATTATTAAAACACTTCATTGGTATATAGTATCAGTTGTTTTCTCCTATAGCTCTTCATAAATGGGTCTTTTGGGGTTTGGTTTTAATGAATCATTAATGTTTGTTTCATGAGGAAATTAAATACCATATCTGCAACTACCATCTCATTTTAGCTAGAAGTCCAGACAGGAGGGGATATGTGGAACTCCTTAGAAGAAATAGTTTAAACAATTTGCTTAGAAGTCTTTCAAGGTAATACAAAATGTTATATTAAAATAATAGAGCTTTTTGTTACATACAGGTGGACTTTATTTTATTAGGTGGGGACCTGTTTCATGACAACAAACCTTCCAGAAAAACAGTACACTCTTGTTTGGAGTCACTAAGAAAATACTGCATGGGTGATCGTCCTGTTCAGTTTGAAATTTTGAGTGATCAGGCAGTTAATTTTCATTATAGCAAGTAAGTATGTTCCTATAAATTATGGTGTAAGTATTGATTTGCACACCAGGTGAATGTGTTGTGATTTTTTTTTTTTTTTTTTTTTTTTTTCGAACCTTGGAAGTTTTAGTCCTGTTTGTGTGGGACAGTTTACAGGATGACTTCACCTCTCATCTTTTATGATCTTAAGTCTGTAAAGGAATACACACAATTTTTTGAGAATCTTTTGAATGTGTTGTAACATTTAATACATTTGTGTAACGTACAGTTTCTATCCTGCAAGTACAGTGCCAGTAAACTAATTTACATGAATTGCTGTGGTAAAATCAGCAGTTCTTTGTGTGTAAGCACAGCCCAGTCTGCTGCTCTTGCATGTACAACACGACATGTTGTACAATTCTTTTCATAGGCTTGCTCTAAAAAAATAGGATCGTTTTGCTACCCTGTTCCCAGTGGGAAGTGCCATTCCAGTTCATGAATAAGAATCTTCCTACATTGTGCAGCTTAAGCTTATTCATAGCCACTTAGTACTCATTTGCACTGCTATCACGATGTATTTGTGATGATGTTAATTTGAGGAGAAGACTGGGAATTATCCACAAATTTGCATGTATGGTTTAACTTTTTTCTTATTCTTTTTTAGGTTTCCATGGGTGAATTATCAGGATAGAAATCTCAACATTTCTATTCCAATTTTTAGTATTCATGGCAATCATGATGATCCTACAGGGGTAATTATTGTCATAATTGTATTCTACTGTTATGTTGCAAAAATAATATTCTAGAAATAGAGACTTGTATAGAATTACAGTTCTTGGAGAACAGGCTAGTTTTAGTCAGTTGCTCCACTCTTCACTTAAATTATTTTGTGTATCTTTACAAATTCAGTTAAGTAGTGACAACAAGTGTGACATGAAAAAAAGAGAATGGAAAGAAGTTAAAGGATCCATATGAACTATGTTTAAATTCTTAATTTATGTAGATTTCTGTCATTGATAACAGAATCATTTTTCATGCCAAGAAATGTCAGCCTTTCAGAAAGTTTCTACAAATTTATCAGCAGAGCCTGAAACCTTTTTTCTTAAAGAAGGGGAATTTTGATACTTCGACTTGTGCACATGCAATTGATATGCATCTTACATTTTCAAGGAAGATAACCTTATAATGGTGAAATACTAGTTTAAAAAAATCAACAACTAAAAGCAGGAAAAGAACATAAAACAGGAAAGCATGTGTGTTGAAAATTGTGCATTTATATCAAACAGCAGTGTATCATGGAGATGAGTGTTTTAACAACAGAAGTTTAACTTTGGACCTACTATGAAGCATTAGTTAGCTTAACCAGATCATTTTCTGTAATAGTTTAGAGACTTTGGCTCTTTCTTTGGTTTGTTTTTATTTTTCTGAATGATTTAATTTTTAATTTCCTGTTGTTCAAAGGAAGTAAGACTTGTAAGGAAAAAGGATTTGATTCTGTACCCATGAATGCTAAAAAAAAAAAGCTAATATATGTGGTGGGGTTTTTCAACTGCAGAAGTTAATCAAGGAAAGATATTCACCCTCCCTTTTGAGACTGTTTCACTTATACTTTAAAGACTAAATGTTCTGTTCAAAGTTTTGATACTTGTTTTTCAATATTTTCTACAGGCAGATGCACTATGTGCATTGGATATTTTAAACTGTGCGGGATTGTTGAATCACTTTGGACGTTCAACTTCTGTGGAGAAAATAGATATTAGTCCCATTTTATTGCGTAAGGGTAGAACAAAAATTGCTCTGTATGGTTTGGGTAAGTGTGCTAGACTGATCATTTATTACTGAAGCTCAAGAGGTCTAAATTAAGTTGAAACAAAGGTATAGTGCTGCAACAAACATGAAGGTCTGAGGAATGCTAAATGTATCAATTCTGTAACAGATTTCTTCTCATGCTGTGTTGTTACTGGCTGACAGGTTTTTTTCTTTGCTTTTTTTAATTTTAAAAGAAATCCTTCATTAACTTTATTTCTGTACTTTTATTGGTCTTAAATTAATCCTGCTTACATTAGCCATAGATAGTGCCTGTGTATCAAATCAGGGCAATCAGACTCTCAAATTCTCACTGTTGTATATTAAGCTTATTTCCTCCTGTTTAGGTAAAACTTAAATACGGTATGTTCAGGTGCTGTTTTGTTTATATTTAAAAACATAAACTGATCAGAAACCTAATGTCTGACACATCTGTGAAATGATTCATAAGTGGCGTCCGTCACAGGTAACCTCAGTTTCTTTAAAGAAACTTAGGAAGCATTTCATATTGTAAAGGTGTTCTATGGTGGGTTTTCAACTTTGGTTTGTCCCTTTCTATTTTCTCCTCCACCTTCCACTTTAACCTCACTTCTTAGAATGTTTATGTTCAACTGCTTTCTGGCTAGAGAAGTTAACTATTAAGATCTTAGATCTTACTTTTTCCTCCTTATTTTTCTATAATCATGCCTCAGACTTCTTAGGTCGTGAAAATTAAGATCTTGCCACAAAGTTGTGTTCTTCATGCTCTTTTTAATAGAGTTGCTAATAAAATTGCTATAAAGTAAAGAGTTGTTTTACCACATAAAAATGATTTAATGTTTTGTTTTGTCCACTACAGGAGCTATTCCAGATGAGAGGTTGTATCGTATGTTTGTCAATAAACAAGTAACCATGCTGAGACCAAAGGAAGATGAAGATAGTTGGTTTAACTTGTTTGTGATTCATCAAAATAGGTGACTTTTTAATTTACTGTATTACTTCATTAAAGTGCCTTGAAAAGAACAGGTGAGAAAGCCACACATGCTAGTTGGTGCTTCCTGTGAGTACCTGGTTTCTTAAGATTTTCCCAAATGAAAGCATTGTTTTACAGTTCTTCTTACAGAAGAATCATAAATAAAAAAATTGAAATAAATGAGTTAAGAATGTTGGGAAATCTCTTCCCAAACTACTGTAGCTAGGAGCAGTGAAGGTTTCATAGTGTAATATGCATATAATTGTCTTGTCTGCTTGTTAGAGCTGAAAAAGCATTAAACTTCATATATTTTTCTATCCTTGAACCATAATTTGACAAGTACCATATATCTTCCCTTGCAGTTCTATACTTTATAGTTTCCCCTGAGTAGGATAGGTAGCATGTGTTCTCTCTTCTCACACACTTCTGCCAGCAGTGTTAGCAGGAACAGGCAGAATTCTTGTCCAAATATTTTTTTTTTTTTTTATAATTTTTCCTGAGCAAGAGTGCAGTCCTCATGTGCAAGTAACATTGAGGCAGAGGTTAACTAATACAGCTCAGATAATGCTGTATACTGATCTCTGTCTGGTAGGCTGAAGGAGCTCGCTCCTCCATCTCCCCTGTCGTTTGGAAAGGATTGGGGGAAGGTGTGTCCTATGTCTGTTTAATTCATTGGGTTTTACCCCACCACTTTAAAAAAAAAAAAAAAAAAAAAAAAAAAAAAA
>NW_020799091.1:10416868-10457757 GCF_003259725.1 Athene cunicularia | reverse complement strand
GGTTTTTCCCCCCCCCTTTAAAAAAAAAAAAAAAAAAAAAAAAAGCCATGAGGTGCTATAAAAGCATTAATCTGGAAAAAATCCTGAAGTAAGAAGAAAAGGGAGAAACAAATAAAAGGAGAGCAGAAAAGAATGGGCTGTGTAAGTTGCCTTTTTGTTTGACCAGATGTTTTAAATAATTGTGTAAGGAACAAATGTGAAGAGTACCTGAAATTAAATGTGTCAGACTTTTTTTTTTTTTTCCCTGGAGTTTCTGTATCTCACTGTCTTCTCCTTCACTCCCCTCTCATCCGCCCGTGACTGTACACATTCAAATTATTTTTCTCTTTTCTTGAACAGGAGCAAACATGGAGCTACAAACTACATTCCAGAGCAGTTTTTAGATGACTTTATTGATCTTGTTGTGTGGGGTCATGAACATGAGTGCAAAATAACCCCGTCCCAAAATGAACAGCAACATTTCTATGTTTCTCAGCCAGGAAGTTCAGTGGTGACATCTCTGTCCCCCGGAGAAGCTGTGAAGAAGTGTGTGATCTTTTCTTTTTGTTCTTGTTTATCCTGTGTCTTACATCTCATGTGTGTTGTGTTGAGAAAGAAAAAACACTTCTGTTAAGTATGAAAGGACTTGTTATAGTGTGACATAACAAATGAAGTAGATGGAATCGGTGATTTTGCTTTACTCAGAATTAAACCTAACATTTAAAGGAAATGGGACTTACCTATGTAGAGTTACATCCTGATAAATTGGAACACAAGGAACCGTGTACCTGTGCTTGTGTAAAGAACAAGCACGATCTAAATATGATAGAACTGAAGTTTGGCAGGGCCAATCCTGAAGTACAGATCCAAGAACTTCCCATAGCTTTTAAACTTTTTTCCCTGAAAATTAAACATGAATTTAAAACAAATCTTTATACCATAGTACTAAGTTTATCTTCTAGTAAGTTACCTTTCTCCTTCTAGGCACATTGGTTTGCTGCATGTTAACGAGAAAAAAATGAAAATGCAGAAGATTGCTCTAGAGACAGTGCGAACTTTCCATATGGAGGATATTGTTCTAGCTGATCATCTAGATCTTTTTAATCCTGACAATCCTAAAGTAACTCAGGCAATACAAGCATTCTGCATGGAAAAGGTAACTTGTAATGCTAACAGTATATGGATAACACTGTATGGGCTGGGAATGGGATCTGTAACTGGTTTTGAGACTGGAAGATGAGATATCTTGTGTCTTGCCCCGTAATACTTGACTGACTTAGGCAGTGTTTCCATAGGAAGCTAATTCCATGAAATTCACTGCAGTCTTTGCTTCCAGATTTCTTGACTGGGATGACCTATTAAACTAGACTGGAACTGCCTTATGGGGGTCCATATCATCTTTGTACAAAAACCCCTGCCTGCAAGTGGGGCAGTGTTCAATATGCGCTTTGGAATCAGCATAACTACATGTACCCAAACCCACATCTGGGTTGTGCAGCGTGAGGTCACAGAAGTAACTAATCAGGTTTATTAATTGTTCTTGGTTCTTAGGTCTGTATAAGTCTTATTTCTGCTTTTCCCTGGAACTAGAAATTTAATAAAGGATAATGGCTATAAAGTAAAATGGTGTGAGTGATCAGTAATTTAGATACTGCTGGACTAAGCTGTATCTAGAAGATAGGCCTTTCATTGTGACTTTTTTTCTCATTCATTCTTATGGCTTTTGGCTGGATATTGGTACATATGTGTGTTCAGGAATGAGAGCATATCCTGTAATTATTTTTATAGCTCCCCCTTGCAGCTGGATGTATTTTGAGTTATACTTGAAGGGTTCAGGCATCTGTAAGAGAACAAAGCACAACTGCATTTCTAATTCTGCTTCACAGGTTGAATCCATGCTGGACAATGCAGAAAGAGAACGCTTGGGAAATCCACGCCAGCCAGAGAAGCCTCTCATAAGATTAAGAGTAAGGAATTGTTTGGTTTGGATTGCTTTGTTTTGAAAGGTCACTGAAAAGTTTCAAAGCAAAGTCATACTTTTTGTATAAACACATACTATACAAGATTTCTTACTGTGTATGGGCAAATATAAATTGCCTTCGTACCATGACTCTGTTTACCTGCAGTATAACTAGTATTCTGTGGTAAAGGATGAGACTGGTCATAAGTGCTCAGACCATCACTGCTGGTCTGAGTAAGGGCATCAAAAGTGGTTATTTACAAAGAGGTTTTTCTTAAGTCATGTTATCCTGTGTTTGTTCTTAACCAAATTTATGGAAACATTCCTGAAGACTAGTAAATGAGGCAAGTTAGGAAGAAATTAATAATCTGGGCTGTTATTCTGTTAATGCTGTTATTAGCTATTATTATCCATTAACTGTTCTTCATAGTATGGTAAAGCATTCATTTTAGGTTGACTGATTTTTTACTTTAAGTTTTCCTTTGCAGGGTAACAAACTCATCTTGATATGTGTGGCTTCTCTATTTCTGTTTATTAAATATTTAAATTTTTCCTTTCTTCTCTTAGGTTGATTATGCAGGTGGCTTTGAACCGTTCAGCGTCCATCGTTTTAGCCAGAAGTACATGGATAGGGTGGCTAACCCAAAAGACATTATATATTTTTTCAGGCATCGTGAACAAAAAGAGAAAAATGGTAATTATAAAGGAAGGAATCATTGGCTTACCTTGGTTTTCATTCTTCTTCCTTTATTTTCTTATCCAGCACTTACTTGGTGTCTGCCATTTGATGTGTTATAGGAAGAGTAAAGATGCAGTCTCCTTTAAGTGTATATATCATACAAGTGCTTCTGTTCTATTTCTGGGTTTGTCTAAAATTCTGATATTCAGCACAGCATCTTCTGGCAGTTATTAATAAATAATTCTGGGTTTTTTTTCCTCAAACCTTACTGAGTTGCTTTAGTAATCCCATAGTATAGCCCCATACCAGACCAAGTTACTCCATGGTTCGATGATAATTACCATGAAAGGCATTAAATATCTTACTTCTGAGACTTCTCAGAATGAGGTGGTTGGTTTTGGGCACTCTGCAGGAAAAGAGATGGGTGTTATGCCTTTATTATTTAATTTTATTGCTGTAATAATTCATTTATTTAATAACGAAAATAGTAATGGAGGGGCTGGGCTTCAGAGGTGTTTGTGTATTTAAAAAAAAAAAAAGGTCCAAATGTACGACAGCATTTTGTTTGCCCTAATTAATCATGTGTATGTGTGCTCTGGGCTAGTCTGTTCCAGGTATGTCTCTATTCAAGCGTTTGTGCAAAACAAATAATAGCTGTTACTATTGTAGCATTTCTCATTGTGCCTAGAATTTTTAATAAATGGTTAATAGATGTTGCCCAAATACTGGATTTGTAATAGTAACTAATGAAGAAACAGCTTGGGTAAGAACATACTGTGCTAAAGAACTGTTAATATTTCACATTAGTGCACTGTAAGTACTGCAGTTCCACTGACAGCTTTTACTTACACTGTCAGTTTTATAAAGTCCAAAACATAATGTTTCATGAATAAAAATTGCTTTTAGAGAGGGTTTTTTATTTTTAAATTATGCTGTATTGATCTTGTTTTATTTTTCTTTGTTGTTTTTTTAATAGCTGTGTAAGCTCATTGACATTTTCGGAATACTACCAAATACATACCAGATACGGATAGCTACCATATCTGACACCATGTTTCATCAATGCATTTTAATTTTTTTACTTAACATGCATCTTGTCTTCAGGAAGAGAATGTAAATGTAAAAAGAATACTATGGTTCTTTGCATTGCTTTATTAGATGTACTTTAATATACGGGAAGTGGCTGATAAAGCAGTCAACATTTTCAGCTCATGTGCACACAATGCTATGGTTCAGTACCAGTGATGTTAGGACTTCATGAGTTCACAAGTTGTTATTGTTTCTGTTGTCATAGCTGCTTATGTAACAAGGCTAACAAAACAATGTTTTGTGCTTGCATGTGGCAGATGTCTGGAAGCAGTCTGTAGTCACTTTATGTTACTTTGCATGGTATGTGGTAACCTCAGCTGATTATCCCTTTCATTTTTCTGTCATTCCTACCCTGCTGCCTCAGAATGGGGGGCAGCCTTAATGTGCTATGAACATTTTCTACTGAAAATTAGTCAGCATGCTTTGGAGGAAAATTTCTTCTTTAGTAACAGAGTTACTTATAAAAAAAAGATTGTCCTTTGATGGGTCCTTTGATTTTTTTTTTCCATTTGTCATCTTCTAGAGTTCAATTATAATAACCTTCACAGGTCATTGTGTTCAATTTATAATTCCAGGCATTTGGTAGTTAGAAGAACACTTTGTATCTGCTAGAGGTGAAGTTGTCTTGTACAAGATTACATCCATTATGTTTACCTATTACCAGACGATAGACTCTACAGTTAGAACAAAAAACTTTTCCATATAAAAAGGGACCACAATTCTTAAGAGATCTATATTAACCTTTTTTTCTGTTACTTTCAATGGAATAATAATTAAAAGCTGCAGGCCTGGGTGACAATGCCACTTTGCTTTTTTCTTCTAGACAATGATCTTAATTTTGGAAAGCTGGTTAGCAGACCTGCGTCTGAGGGGATGACACTGAGGGTGGAAGACCTTGTAAAGCAGTATTTTCAGACAGCAGAGAAGGTATCTTTCTACCTTTTATGATTTATTTTTTTAATGGAATATAATCTTTTTATCTATTTTTGCTTTCTTAATGGAAGTAGTGTGCCCTGAAAAGACTGACATTTGCCAAGAAGTGAATTTATTTCCTACAGAACTGTATGCGAATTCCTGTGCGAAGTATATTCTTAGGTTAACAGGTAACTGTTGTATATAGGTTGTATACGTTATGTGAACACATGCTGGTTTGAGAACATTATGATAACTCTTCATGTGAACTTGCAGTGTCTGCCCTGTACCAAATGATGTGTCATGTTCTTAAAGGAGGAAAATGTGAGGCAGCATACTCTGAGTGAGAAACTACCTTACTTTACTATAGGGTCAGTGTGAGACTGTACCATTTACTATTACCAGCTGACTTGGTGTAGTAACTTGTTACTTTGTGATATATTTGTACCCTCAGATATAGTGCAATTCCACATTAGATTTAAAGCAGAGCAGGGAGAAGAAAGAGACCCCCCCAGTAGTTTTCTTTCTCTTCACCTTTTCATTAAACCTGATTTATTTTCCTCTCCCAACACCGGGGCAGTAGTCTCAGAAGTAAAAACATAATAATCAGTGAGTCAGATGTGCAAATGCTTGATCTAGATGATCAAGCCTAACACTCAGAAGCTACTTCAGAACATGTTTTATAGAAAGTCATTAGAGTAAGGATTCCTGAGGCAAAGATTATAAAAATTATATCATCTTGCCTAACCTTAGACATATGTTAGGTGTCAGTATTGGGATGGTATCAATCATGCCCTGTTACACCATCTTCCCAACTTGTTTGTATGCTCTTTTATAAACAGCTCAGTTACAGGTCCTTCAGCAGCTCTACATCTGTAAAGACCCAAAAAAATCCACTGCTATTCTGGGAAGGCTTGCAGTAGGGGGATAATACATTTTAAGTTAACACTGGTAATGAAGGAAGGAGGTGTTGGGGACAAGAAAGCATGTTGTACCTGAAAATGATCATGGGAATCATAAACATTGTGTTAAGCTAGCTTGTGCTTCAGGATTTGCTAGACACCTGATCTTGTCTGATAAGGGAAACAAGAGTCTTTGGACCCTGAGGTGGCACAGGGCTGTAGTTGAATGTTCAAAACATGTTAGACCAAAATGTCTAACAAGTACCACTCTGTTCAGTTCCTGTATCTGGGAATTAAAAACACTGCAGTTTGTCTCTCTAGCAAGCTTTTAATTTTTTTTTTTCCTTTGGAAGAAAGTTTAATTGCCAAAAGTCGACATGAGTGTTCTGCATCATTACAATCAGTCGCTCTTTTGAGATGCTTATTTTTTTGTAAACTTACATTATAATAGCTGTGAAATTTATTCCTCTGCACAGCATTATTTCAGGGAAGGTTTTATGCTTCCAATGCAACCCTCAAAACAGTTCCTAAAGGACATCTGGAAGGATCAAAAATCATTAATAAGCGCATGTAATGCTTGAATCTGTGCTGTAGTTTATAGACAAAAGAGGCTGCTATTTCAACATTATTCTTCATATGAGGATTTCATTCTCAGAATGTCTCTTGTTACTGTATTGGGAAGGACAGTAGAGAAGAGAATGGCTGCGAAACACCACCTGTAGCATCTACTACTTCTATTAATTAGTGTCTGTAGTAATATCTTAATGTAGTATATCTTGATGAACATGTGAGAACCATTATTAGTATTTACAAAATTGCATTTCAATAGCGTAGACTTCTGCTTAATAGCTCTTAATGCTTAATAATAATAATTTACCCTGATCTGTAACTGCCATTTTTTAATGTTAGAATTTTACAGTAAAAGTAATTAATTTAGCATCTGTAATAATTCAGGGCTTGTTTTTAGTAGCGTTCTTATGTTTCTGCAAGTTGATCTTTAGTTTAAAAAAGGGAGAGGAACTAAGAAGGAATACAGTTTACCTTCTCTCAGCAATACATTTCAGACAAATTATTCTAGGTATGACTAGCACTGTAGTTTCTTTACTGCTTATGAAACCTTTTTCTCTGAGTCTGGACATTACTCTGTTAAGTAGGTATAACATGTTAGTAGCAAGAAGGTTGTAACTATATTATAACAAGTAACATGTATGCTTATTGCTATGCTTTTCTTTGAAATCTTCAATGCACGCTACTGTTTTGGAACTAAATTAATATTTATATGAAACAGCAGGAATATTACTCGCTTTCTTTGATGGCAGATACTTCTTAACAAAATGTTTTCCCTAATTATAAAGAAAGTACAGCTTTCACTTCTAACTGAAAGAGGAATGGGAGAAGCAGTGCAGGAGTTTGTGGACAAAGAGGAGAAAGATGCCATAGAAGAGTTGGTGAAATTTCAACTAGAAAAAACACAGAGATTTCTTAAGGAGCGTCGCACTGATGCAGAGGAAGAAAAAATAGACGAGGAGGTAATAGCCTGTTAATGTTAATTTCTTGAGAGAGATCAAGAAAGGGAGTAGAAGAAACAGTGCTTGAATCTGGTTTCATAGATTTGCCTTTGTGTGGAGCATGTGCAACACTTGCCTCTAGTCACTTTCTGGAATTAATAGATATGGTGGTGAAGTTTCAGATGAAAAGCTTGTATTGAAAATGGGGTTTAGGTATACTTATACTGATTCTCACTGATTGCACATGCATGTATAGAAAAGACCTGTTGCTCTAATATATGTAGAAATATATATATATATATATATATATATATATATATATATATATACACACACACACACATATATATATATATATATATATATATATATATATATATGTCTACTGTGAGAAAGATGGTAAATACAATCTCTTAGATTTTTCATACTGGCTTAGGGAAGAATACAAGAGCAGAGCAAGCATAATAGAACCTTATCCTTCAGGTGCTCCACTACCTTCTAACTACTTGCAGCTCAGGGTCTCTGAGACAAACATGATTTATGTGTATTTAGTAACCCTTAATAGACTTCTCTGTCAACTTGTTGAGCTTCTATATGAGCCCATGTATTCAGTTGTAATATTCAAGCATTGTATGACAAGTTGTTCTGTATCTTAACTGCACTTAACATTATTAAAGAATAATTTGGTGGGGAGAGGAAGGTTGCACCTACCCGTTTTCTCACTGATTGCTTTCATTCATGAGGAGTTGAAAGAGACTAAAAAATTGGTGCCTGTATGGTTTCTGTGACACTTCAGGTGTATTTTTTGTTTGTATTTTGGACTAATATCTTCTTTCCCTCTCACTCATCATATCTTTTTTTTCCATACTTGACAAGTTGAGCTTTCTTACTTGTACATGTGTTGCAATGTCTGTCTCTTCTCAATGTCATAGTTTTCTATCTTGCTTCTTTATCTCTACCCCCTCTTTTCTAATTATTCATATTTCACTGCTCCTTATTGTCAAATTATGTATACTCTCCTCTTGAACATGTCCTAATTTTCCTCAGAGCCTGTCTTCTGTAGCAAGGAAGGGACACTCTCAAATATGCAGCCTTTTTTCCCTGGTGATATAGCTTCATTTATTAATAGAATGTGAGATTCTCAAACTGTAGGACAGCATGAAAAGGCTCCAAACAAACTTCAGCTATTCTTGCACTCTTCTTCACCTCTCAGATGAACTTGACTTTAAAATTCAGTGATTGAGACCTCTCACTTACTATGTTTTGATTACGGTATGAAACGACCTGTTATTTTGATGGGAACTCTTTTTTTTTTTTTTTTATTCAGGTGCGAAAATTCAGGGAGAGTAGAAAAAAGAATACCGAAGAAGAGGATGAAGAAGTTCGTGAGGTAACTCCTTTGAATATTGAACATAGGCTGAAGAATGCATATGAATGAAGTCACTTAACAATACTTCAACACTGTCCTTGACAAAAAGTGCCTGTCTGCCTAGGGAAGATTCGTGTAAGTCTTTTTTAAATCTTCCTTGGTGTAATACATGCCTAAGCTACTGCTTGATTTGGCTTTTGTGATCTCTTTTCTTGTGCAAATTTTTGAATCTGAATGTTCAGTTGTTCTTGCTTTGATCTGAGGTTAGATCAGGCAAGTGACCTTCAGAGTTCTGTCAGCTTAAACTATTTGTGATCCCATTGTCAGTGGACATGTGAGTAGGCTGTACTGAGTGATATTACTGGAACTGGTATTACTGGTAAACCTTTAGGTACTATTGTCCTCATCAGCAATCTTAGATCTCAGAGTCTTATATCTCCCAGAGATTCATATCTAGATTGTACATATCCTTCCAAAGGGAATTGCCAACCATTGGCAGCATTGGTGCTCCTTTGTCTTTGCAAGCTTTGTGGGAGTGGAATGAAATTTTGAGAAAAATGAAACCTGGGGTGAGATTCAGTTCTAATCTGAGATACCTTCATGTAGTAAACTAGTTGTCTTAAACACAGGCTGTCATCAGTGAAGATCAAGTCAATGGAGCCCAGAGGGTGCTTCCTCTGAGCAGATGGACATAGCTGACATAGGATGACTGGAACAGTTCACCAAACTCCACTGACAGTATCATATTAACTAACTCCATTCTGTTGTCAGGGCTTAGCTTGCTACTTCTCTAGTCAGTCTCACCTCTGTGCCCAGTAAGATCATAGAGCTGATCCTCCTAGAAACTGTGCTAGGGCACGTGGAAAATAAGGAGGTGATTGGTGACAGCCAACATGGCATCACTAAGGGCAATCATGCCTGACAAATTTGGTGGCCTTCTACAATAGGGTTACAGCACTGGTGGATAAGGGAAGAGCAACTGTCGTCAACTACCTGGAATTGTGCAGAGCATTTGACAGTGTCCTGCAAGACATCCTTGTCTCAAAATTGAAGAGACATGGATTTGACTGATGGACCACTCAGTATTGGGACCAGCACTGTGTTAACATCTTTGTCAGTGACATGGACAGTGGGATTGAGTGCACCCTCAGTGAGTTTGTTGACCAAGGTGCGTGGTGTGATCAACACACTGGAGGGCAGGGATGTGCCATCCAGAGGGACCTGGACAGGCTGGAGAGGTGGGGCCGTGAAAACCTCATGAAGTTCAACAAGACCAAGTGCAAGGTCCTGCACACGTTCAAGGCAATCCCAAGCACAAATACAGGCTGGGCAATGAGTGGATTGAGAGCAGCTCTGTGGAGAAGGACTTGGGGGTATTAGTGGATGGAAAACTGAGTATGAGCCATAAATGTATGCTCCCAGCCCAGAAAGCCAACTTTGTCCTGGGCTGCTTCAAGGGAAGCGTGGCCAGCAGGGTGAGGGGGGTGGGTTCTCCCCCTCTACTCTGCTCTCGTGATACCCCACCTGCAGTGCTGTGTCCAGCTCTGCAGCTCCCAGCGTAAGAAAGACATGAACCTACTTGAGCAGGTCCAGAGTAGGCCATAAAGATGATCAAGGGGCTGGAGCACCTCCCCTGTGAGGACAGGCTGAGAGAATTGGGGTTGTTCATCCTGGGGAAGAGAAGACTTCAGGGAGACCTTATAGCAGCCTTCCAGTACTTAAAGGGGGCTACAGGAAAGGTGGAGATGGGCTATTTATCAGGGAGAGTAGTGATGGGAGGAGGGGGAATAGTTTAAACTTCAAGAGGGTAGATTTAGATTAGACATAAGGAAGAAATTATTTACTGTGAGAGTGACGAGACACTGGAACAGGTTGCCCAGAGAAGCTGTGGCTGCCCCCTCCCTGGCAGTGTTCAAGGCCAGGTTGGATGGGGCTTTGAGCAACCTGGGCTAGTGGAAGGTGTCCCTGCCCATGGCAGGGGGGTTGGGACTGGATGATCTTTAAGGTCCCTTCCAATCCAAACCATTCTATGATTCTGTTATATGTACACATTTAAATTAAGTAGACGAATATTGTCCCTGCTTTTTGATAGACTTCCTTGCCTTCCATAACACTGTGAATTTGGGTCTTCTGAGCCTTGGTGGTTTAGAACTATACATCACAACTAGGGTTTAACAATGGTGCATTTCATCATTTAAGATTCTTTTTCCTGTAGCACTTACTTTTCCATTTCAGGCAATGACCAGAGCTAGAGCTCTCAGATCTGAGGATGCAGTTCTTATCGCAGCCTCCAGTGATGAAGAACTCATGGATACGGGGATGAAAGGCACTGTTGATTCGGATGACAGCCTTCCTGCAACATTGAGCCGAGGAAGGGGTTCGGCAAGAGGTAGGGGAAGAGGCGCAAGAGGGCAAAGTTCAACAGCAAGAGGTTCATCTCGAAGGGGAAGAGGTAAGAAAAGCTTCACATTCTTTGTACTACAATTGATTACTTTTTCTTTGAAAGGCGACTCTTGTGATGTTTCCATCAAGTGGAAATTTGTTTCTTAAAGACTTCTACTGGAAAAAAAGTTCTTCACAAATATTTTTGGTGTCATATTATATACAGTTGACTGCCTTACAAGGCTTAAGTTGTGACTTTTTCACAGGGTGATTAACAGAAAAATATTTTGCTTCCCAGCTATGGAAACATAGTAGTCTTTTTAAAGATGCATTATTGAGAAGGTTTGCAATAAAGTGCATGGATAAACCTTTGTTAGTGCTAAAGGTAATGGATTTGGTCATTATAGAGGGGAGGTACAGGTTTTCTGAATCCTAATGCAAGAGACTTCATTGTTTCTAGGGGCTGAGAAAATGAGGAGTGTTTCCTAAGCAAAATTAAATAGCTCCTTGGGTACATATGATTGTACATTTTACAGTGATAGTGGTACTTCCATTATATATAAATATATATATAAGTAAAACAAGAAAAGACGAGGTCTTACAGTACTATACTCCTTTGAGCTGTTTCATTAATATGCCCAAAAGGTCTAAGAGCAGGATGAGTTAAAACAAAGGCAGTCATCTTAGGGCTGCTTTGGTTTGTGTCTTTAAACTAGTTCTATAAGCGTGTGCTCCAACACTGTTGTGATCCCTTCAGAGCAGGGGCATGTGTGTTAAGAGGATATGTCTGTGGAGCTTTGAACACTTGACCCAGAGAAGTTCTTCTGCATGTAAGGAGGGCTTTCCTTCAAAAAGAAAGTGAAGGAGTAAAGAGGAATATGGGTTTAAGTGACTTCCCACTCAGTAATCATAGACTAAGGGCAGGGGGGGGGAAACAAACACTGAACAGATCTGCATGTTGTTTATTATCCCTACAGGAAGCACTAGCCAAGAGTCAGCTAGCAGCAGCAGAACCTACAAGCCTGTATCTGTGCCTGCCAAGAATAAGACTATCATGGATGGTAGGCCTTCCATCTGCCCTTTGCTCTAATCTGCTCTCTCAAATTGCAGTGAAGGTGTTTGTTTAGTTATGAAGTGCCTTAGTTGCCTTAATTTCTATTAGTCCAATTGAGCTGTGAGAGATTCTTTTGGTTCTAATGAAATAGAATAACAGTGAGAGAAAGAAAAATGGAGAGGAAAAAAAAAGTGGTATCCTGCTGTCATGGGGTAAAGTGCAATGTTAGGTTAATGGTTGAACTAGATGATCTTCAAGGTCTTTTCCAACCTAGACGGTTCTGTGATTCTGTGTCAGAAAAATCTGATTAGAACTGAAAATAGGGAACATCTTACTGTATGCATTTCCTTAAGGAATAAGCATAGAAAGAATGTGACTTAATAGCATCCATTTAATGCAGAATATTCCTCAGTGGATTAAAAAGTTTAAACTTGACTGATGTTTACAAATTAGTAAGCTTTAATGCAAATCCATTTAGTCTTACACATTGTAACAAGTTTTAGAAATGCCAGTTTTTACTAGGGGAAAAAAACTTATCTGTGATTTAAGCTGCATATGTGAGTGTCTCTTCCTTGCTACAGAAGACAGGCTCTGAGGAAACAGCATAGGTAATCTGAGTATTAAAGAAAAAAATACTGCTCACAAATCTATACATGAATCCTATGCAACATGCCCACAGGTAGAGTGAGTTTTAAATTAATCAGCAAATTACCTTAATTTTAAATTGGTCAGAAAATGACCTAAAATACTGTAGAGAAGTCAAATTTAGCAGATGTGTTGATGTCTAAGCTGTTAGACATACAGGAATATCAATTATAGTAGTATTTTTCTCTTCTTAACCAAAGTTACTGAAGGATTTTCAGCCAGACTGGGAAGTACCTGCTGCTGCACAGAGGGTTGTCAGACTCTAGCAAAGGCTTAATTTATGTTTTGGTTTGGGTTTGGGGGGGTTTGCTTCTTTGTTTTACAGGGTATTTTGGGGAGGAAATGCATGCTCAGGAGGTCTTAAATAAGAAGAATGATATAACATTGTTTGTATTTTATTGTGTGAGCACTTTAAAAATACTGCATTTGTTTTATTCTAGCCTTTAGGTCTTTGAAACCAGACCCCTACTTGAATTCATCCAAATCTTACTCTGAGGTAAGAAGCATTTTGCACGAGCATTTGCACTGCCTTTTGCTGTCTTCTGATCTGAAAAATAAATACAAGGTCAGATCGTTAGCCTAAACCAGCAGATACTCCCAGGCTATCAGTTCCAGCAGTAAGTTTCTGCATGTTAATTGGTAGACCTTCTGTACCCTTTTTTGGTATGGTGTTTGTCTGAGACAAAAAAAGACCAATGTTTTATTTGTGACCATAGTCTAAGATACAGAGTGTATATACATGAGTGTTTGGGGGGGGGTTCTGCAAGATCAAAGATCTGAAGAGCAAGACTTGTGCTGTATTTGCACATTGTACAGCTCTCTCATAGAGCTGTCAAGTGTGTATTATAACTAAGTATATAGCTGGAAAAACCCCAAAGGTTCTATGCTATAGTACTCTAGTATTATGCACTATATCTCTGTAGGAGTAAATTCTGTGAAAAAGCTTTATAAATTATATCATTTTTCCAGGATATTATAGATGACTCCGATCTAGAAGACATTTCTATTGTTCCTTCTTCCAAAGTAAATCAGAGGTTGGTATGTTTATTTAATGAATGCTACCACGACTGCCTTATTTCTGATTGGCAATCGTCAGAGTCCAGGGATCTGATCCACTACCTGAAAAAACAAATTTATTTTTTTTAAGGAATTTATAACACTACTTAGAAAATTTATATGATTTCTTACGTATTAATGTGGATGATCTTTCTATAACAATAAATTGGTCTGCTGATTGAGTTAAGCTAGTCAGAGCTTTAGAATTAATATGTTAGTTTGAGAATTTGAATCATCTTACTTATTGCTATTTCTGTTCATTCTTAATGAATAGTATTGGTAGCTCAAATCTGAGTTGAAGGGAAAGTTATTGGAATGTCTGGTACTTGAGAACATGCTGATGCCTTTTTTTCTCTTTGTATGTGTCAAGGTTGTCAACTACATCTTCACTTAGTAAAAGACGTTCAGAAAGCCAAACGTCTAGAGGAGTAGATTTTGAGTCAGATGAGGTATGGTAGCTAGTGGTCTTTTTTTTCTTTTCTTTTGTGTAAGTTTCTAAAGCTTACTGTTTTATGGCTATTTGAATAAAATATTTCAGAGTAAAACTGAATATTTTTTTTTTTCCCACTGACAGGACTAGAGTATTGCAACCAGCTTTAATTAGAGTATATTCACAATCAACAAAAATAAGGCTAGAAAGGACCTCAGGAAAATATCCAGTCCTTTTTCCTTTCAATTCTTAATCAGTTAATTATCATTTCTGAAATGTTTGGAATAGGTTCTTCTGCCTGGGGAAGAAAGTAATCATAATCTCTTCTAGTGCTTGGCTATGTCTTTTCATATGTTTATGTATTTTTTTTCTTGTAAAAAGGAATAATTTTTTTTTTTTTCATTTTAAAATGGTTGTTTTCCAGGGCACTTCATTTTTTTTTTATCATTGCAAGTTATGTAAATACACTTTAAAAAGAATTAAAACACTGTCTTCAAGATAAGATTTCTGTTTTTGCAGTATGTATTTGAACTGCTAAGAAATGGTTTCTTCCATATTTAAACAAGTAGAACTTGATTCATCTTTTTGCACTGGAATACACATTATACTGTCAAGCACTCTGCAGTTTATTTACAGAGACTAGCAGACTGTCATGTGTGGTCAGGATCCTAGCCTTAAAAATGTCACATGTTTGCCACTTTAGAGAAAAAGTTACATTCTTGTGTCTTCCCTCCACTATGCTATCTCTTCTTCTTGTACCCGAAATACAAAACTGCATGTTTGCTTGAACACACAAAAAAAACCCAGTATTTTTGATTCATGCAAATCTTGGTAAATTATGATGTGTGATATGTATATGGACATAACTTCATTGAGGTATGTGCTGCTCTTAATGATAACATTTTCCTGGGTGACACCTGGAATGCAGATTGTTCTCTTGTCAGAGTACCTGTTCTGATGATACTGATGTAAACTCAGTTTGTTCTCTGCACATTTGTGGTCTGGACTTTTAAATCAATGGATAGTCTCTTGTAACAAAACCAGAAAAAGTCAGAAAACGTCGAACAATGTGAACAGGCTTTCTGACTTAATCTAAAGGTGTCTTTACTTTTTATGACTCAGAATACATGCCTGTTCTAGTAATGCGTATCTGTTTACAAATTGCAGGATGAATTTGATCCATTCAAAAGCACTGCAACGTCAAGAAGAACTAAGTGATTTCTGGCTTGCTGTACAAGAGAGACCATGACAGTTAGTGAAGAAAAGGGAAAACAGTTTGCAAGGCATTCTCTGTGACATATCTCTGTAAATGATAGCTTGCCTTCAATTTCTACTTCTATGATATGTTTTTGGCTTGGGTTTTTTTTAAGTGGCACCCAATTTGGTGCATTAGACTAGAGCATCGAATATTCTGAAGTACTGCTGAAATGGCAAGTTCTTTCTAAAAGCCTGTTTTCTTTCTGGGATGATAATGTAAATAAGTCATATCTTTTATAGAAAACTCCATCTCTTGGGCTTGAATTTTGCAGAGGGGTAAACTTATAGTAGTATGCAAGTACAGATATGGATATGGATTTGGTCAGTGTAATGAAACTTGTACATATTTGCAATTTTCTACAGATACCATCAAAAACTCTGAAGAGTAAGAGTTTGACCAAAAAATACAGTTTTCACTACTGAAGCTGGAAAGTGTTCTAATATTTTTCAACTCTTTTAGAAGAACTAAACCCACTATTACACTGTTACTGAATGTCATAGTATATGGGAATGAATTCTGCTCTTAATTCAAGAAGTGCCAAAGATTTCAGATTGAATTGCATTGTCAGCTTTTACCCTGTAAATTAGTTGTAAGGGCTCGAGCCTTACAGCTTCACAAGGAATGCTGCTTGAAGAATAAAGCAATTGAGCCAGTAACAGTCAGGACGTTGCCTCTTACCTTTTTCTTAGTTGATATTTGTGGTGGGTTGACTCTGGCTGGGTGCCAGGTGCCCACTAAAGCTGCTCTGTTAATCCCTTCCTCAGCTGGACAGGGAAGAGAAAATATGACAGAAGGCTCAAGGGTGAAGCTAAGGACAAGGACAGATCACTCGCCAATTACCATCATACACAACACAGGCTTGACTTGTGGAAAATTAATTTAACCTTATTACCAATCAAATCAGAGTAGGATAATGAGAAATAAAAACTAAATCCTAAAACACCATTCCCCCACCCCTCTTTCTTTCCAGGCTTAACTTCACTCCCAATACTCTCAACATGTTCCCACTCAGCAGTGTAGCAGGACAGGGAATGGAGGTTGTGGTCCTCAGGGGGAGGACTCCTCACACTCTTCCCCTGCTCCAGCATGGGCTTCCTTCCATGGGAGACAGTCCTCCACAAATTCCTCCAACATCAGTCCTTTCCATGGGCTGCAGCTCTTCACAAACTGCTCCAGCGTGGTTCCCCCAAGGTCACAGGTCCTGCCAGGAGCCTGCTCCAGCGTGGGCTTCTTACAGGCTCACAGCCTCCTTCAGGCATCCACCTGATCCCTCGTAGGGTCCTCCCCGGGCTGCAGGTGGGTCTCTGCTCACTGTGGAGCTCCATGGGGGCCGGGCACAGCTGCCTCCCCATGGGCTGCCCCACGGGCTGCAGGGGAACCTCTGCTCTGGGCCTGGAGCACCTCCTGCCCCTCCTCCTGCACTGACCTGGGGGGCTGCAGGGTTCTTTCTCTCACTCTTCTGCCTGTTGTTACACAGCAGGTTCTTTTTTCCCCCTTCTTAAATACGTTATCCCAGAGGTCCTACCACTGTCCCTGGATGGGCTCAGCCTTGGCCAGCGGTGGGTCCATCTTGGAGCCAGCTGGCATTGGCTCTGTCGGATAAGGGGGAAGCTTCTAGCAGCTTCTCACAGAAGTCACCCCTGTAGCCTCCACCACTAACAAAACCTTGCCACGCAAATCTAATACAATATTTTTTTCAGGTATCTGTTTCCTCAGCCCACTGCTTCAATAACCCTCATAAAATGTCATTGCTATTTTCTAAATATTCTACAAATGAGACTTTTAAAATACAGTATTCACAGTGAGGGAACCACTCCTCCTGTTGAGGGAGTCAAGACCTAGACATATACTCCTCCTCCTCTCTCCTTCCACCTCTGTACACCCTACTCCCCAAAAAGTGCTTTTCTAAAGCTGTGGCCATTACAGCTAATCAAGGAAAAGGCCAGAAGCTAACACCCCAGCATGTCAGAGAAGCACTAAATATGTTGAGTTGCTGCAGCCATGCCTTTGTATTTTTACTTTCTCCTTCAGAGAGGTGGGATTGGGCAGTTGTGTTTCTCTGGCTCTCACTGAACATGTCTGTTGTTACTTTGCATGTATTGCTGTAGCAGGGAACCTCAATGAGCCTTGAGCTTCCTGAAGACTTCCATAAAAATGGTCAAGACTTGCAAATTTCTTGTGTAGAGCTTAGCAATTTATAAAGCAGTGTGACCGCTTAAGGTATCAGCAAATAATTTGGTAGTCTGGCTCTTTCATTAAGTGCTGTCAAAGCTATAATATTACCTATGCAATTAAAAAGCTGCTGTAAATACCCCTCAAGATGAGGGTTTAGATATTTTTTTTTAATAAACTATTTCTGTTAAGTAAATCATGAGTCAGTTTTATGAACTACATTGAGTGAGGGATTGATGTTTTTGAAACACTTTGCTGCTTTATGTCACTATCTGCATGTTTTGGGTCTGGCTGGGGTGGAGGCAGCTTTCCCCGCAGCAGCCCGTGCAGGGCCGTGCGCTGCATTTGTAGTGGTGTTGATGCCACCACACCAGTGCTTTGGTGGCTGCAGAGCAGTGCTCCACAGCATCAAGGCTCTCTCCAACGCCCCACAAAGGCCAGCAGCCTGAGGGTGCCCAGAGGGTGGGAGGGGACACAGCCAGGACGCAGCTGGCCACAGGGAGATTCCATACCACATGGTATTGTGCTCTGCAATAAAAGCTGAAGGAAAGGAGGAGGGAAAGACTATATTTGTTAAGATATTTGTCTTCCCAAGCAGCTGCTGCACATACTGAGGTGGCTAGATGTCACCTGCTGATGTGACAAAGAATAAATCTTTTCATGCTTTGCTGTCATGCACAACCTTTGCTTCTTTCCATTAAACCACCTTTATCTCAATCCATGAGTTTTTAATCTAATTCTCTCCCCATCCTGCTAAGGATGGAGAGTGAGTGTATTGGTGGGCACCTGGCAACACCCCAGGGTCAATCTGTCACACTAAATTAAACCTGGTTTCTGGTAAAGACTTAAATTGCCTAGATTATTGTTTCACTAAGGTCTTAAGGGGACTCCATCTTTTACCGTTGCAGGCACATCATAAGCAAAGATTTTAGTGAAGTGTATATAGGATTAATAGGAATCACATCAAAGGTTCTTCCTACATTTTTCACAATTTTTTTCAGTCAGCTGTCAAATTACAGCAGCTTTGTTTATAGTGTTAAACTGCAGCAGTTCTCAAATTCTTTTGTATAGAAGATAAAGATGCCATCCTTCACTTCAGGGGAAAATTATAGCCTGATATGGGAAGACTGTACTATAAACAGATATTTATCCTAATCATTATTGTGATTTGTTATACACAAGGGTAAGATGCTCAGAAAATTAACATAATTTCTCAAAGACCACACTGGATAGTTTTTGAAAAGTCAGTTCTTACTCATGTAACTTCCAATCCACCTGCCCCAGGAAAGCTCAAAAATTTAAAAAAGCCATGGTAGTGAAAGAGAGATTGTTCCCAGGGAAATGACAGGGAGATGCACCCTCTGCTGTGTATTTAAAAAGAAAAAGATGCATTATTCCTTTTTTTGAATGCTTCCAAATTGAATTTTTTAGTGTGTGGGTGGGTGGGTGATTTTTTTTTATATTCCTCTTATAACCCTTTTTTTCACCAGGTGTGTTTTCTAATATAATTTTGTTAAGAATGCTATTGCACAGTTGATTTGATGATGACTTTTTTTTGTTACCTGAATTCATGAGATATATATCTTTATTTCAAACATTTTCTAAATACTTTTCACCTTATAAATTACATAATTTCACAAATGCCTTTTACAAAAAACAGATACAGCGTACCAAACCCTGACATTCCTGTGCAGCTGCTTCCTTTGCTGTCAGTGGGTGCCAGGGATGGTGGTGCAAGGGTGAAGTCATCAGGAGCAGGTACCAAGCTGACAAATCTTTAGCAACCTGTTCTTTAGTAACAACCGCACATTGGTGAACTGATTAGACAGTTCGTACTGGGGTATGTTTAAATACAAACCAAACCAGAACGTTGATGTGAGTCAGAGAAGGGCACACAAGCGACATGGGAGAGATGTGACCCAGGGAGCTTCTACTGGGCTTCTTCCGTGACCCTCTGTGGGTATTTCGGGTCAGGCTTGCTGGTGTGTGGTGGACCATCTCCTCTGGAGCACAAGATGCTGAGTGCAGCTGGGAGGAGGGTGGGCTTGGGCTGCGTGGGAGTTGATTCCCACCCTCCCCCAGCCTCCTGCTCTCCTGGAAGCACCCGATGATCAAAGGCAGTGGCGGCTCTGGCTACACCTGCAAGGCTACCCTGCTAGAAATGAAGAATTAGATCAAGGGGAGTATATAGACAAAAGTAATCATTTGTGCTGAAATACGGATTATAGTACAGGGGAGCAGGATCTGATAGATATGGAAAAGAAGAGCTGGAGTTTGAGTGCCACAACACAGAATACTCTTATGCACTGGCCAGCAGCACTGAAAGTGAAGGGGACTTGGGAGCTGCTGGAGCAGCCCAGCGAGAAGGGGGACATATGCCACCGACAGCTCTGGTCCCATCCCAAACCCACACCAGAACGCTGCCCTGTCCTGCTTTCTGACATTTCCCTGGGCCTTTATGTTACATTGTGAGATTATATTTTCCTGGCAGCATCAGACTGCGGGCATCCCTGCTGCCCAAGTGCTTCTGAGGTGGACACAGATTTCTTTCTTCTCCCTGAACGGTCACAGGTGACCACCACCTTAACAGCTCCAGCAGGTTTGCTGGAAAGCTTCCTCTGAGACAGGCAAACTACTGAAAGACCTCAAGTTGGATAATTCTGTGGAAGAAATAGATGCTGACAGCAGTTTGCAGAGGAGTGCTGTGGGCTGGCCATGCTGCATGTCCTGCTGTGTTCAACTCCTGAGCAGTGGTGAGGAGAAAACAGCCCAGGTGGTTCACTGGGAGAGTCACAAGCATCTTTTGGAAGTGTTCTTTTCATCACTGAGTGACCAGCGTATAATACAAGATAATGGTCTTTTAATTGATGGTTAAATAAGGCCTTCTAACCCAACCTGCTCTGGCTGGGGTTAGTTAGCACCACCCAAGCAGATCTGTCCCAGCAGAGGGGCAGCACGGCAGCACCTCTCATGTGCACTTGTGGAGGGGCAGGTCTCTCTGGGCTGTGTAGGATTTGTGTCTCTTGGTCTCCTGATACTGATTTTACATTTCTTACTGTGGTTTTGGGGAAACATAAACACTGCCAATTTGTCAGTGCTTGGACCCAGTGTATGGCTGCCTGTTGCTTTGGATACTGGTCTCACTGGGTTGTGACATCCCTTCCCATCCTCTGTCCCATACAATACTCTTTTTGTAACCACCTCTGTATTTCTAAAAACCCTAGAAAGCACAGTTGCACATCAAACTTTTTATTCCCTTGGCCAAGAGGAAATCCCTGCCAAGGGAAACTTAAGTATTTGTCTCTCTGAGGGGAAAAAGGTCTTTAGAAAAATACTGTATGTACAGTAAGCTCGCTTGTTATTCGCAGTTCATCTGTTACTTCCCTATTCTGTGCTAGTTAGCAAGTGTCATGCTGTGAAATAGGGTGAAACTTGACTGCCAGACCTTTAAAAATAAACCTAAATTTGAACTGTGTCCTGGAAGAGAGCAGAGCTGCCACACACACTGCTGGTTTATAAACAGCACAGAATTTGCATGAGCTAGGCTGCTGGTAGAGAAAAAGGTTGCTGATGACTGGAGAGATTGATCTGCCTTTCTCACAGATGTGCTTGTCTTGGACTAATGCCCAGGGGAGGTGACAGGGTGGAAAAGTAGCACGTCAGAGCAGAAATAATGTCATGCAGCCCAATGGCTGCAGAAGATCCCGGCTCGGAGCTCACCTGGAGGTATAAAGCCGGCTGAAGGAGCAGAAGTAGCGGTGAGCTGAGCAGGAGGGGAGCACGCAGCGGGAAGCAGGAGCATCCACCCGCTCCTGCGGCTTGCACGCTGTGTTTGCAGCCCCCGAGCGCGCCCGGGCTGAGCGAGGGGAGGACGGCGCTCCCAGAACACGGCGTGAGCTCTCCTCTCTCACAAATGAGCTGTATCCAAATTAGAGGAGCAGAGTGGCATTTCAAAGATGTTTTCCTGTTTTGTCTGGCTCTTCCTCCCCAACTTGGTTAACGCCTTTGTGACCTCAGGAAAGTTGCCCCTGAATGGGAGCGTGGAGAAGACTTTTGTAATCCCGAACATCTCGGGTTTCTTCTCTTGGGATAACGACAGCCTGGCTGACTGGCAGAGCTTTGTGGGCAGGAGCCGGTACGGAGCGGAGTCACAGAGCATCACGGTGAAAGCCCTGCTCGTCGCAGCATACTCCTTCATCATTGTCTTCTCCCTCTTCGGCAACATCCTGGTCTGTCACGTTGTCATCAAGACCAAGCGCATGCAGTCCGCCACCAGCTTGTTCATTGTGAACCTGGCTGTAGCTGATATCATGATCACGGTCCTCAACACACCTTTTACACTGGTAAGACTGGGGCAGAGAGATGCCATAAAGGCATTGCAGTTACTTCGGTGGCCTTTTCTTCTTTACGCTGCTAGAGGCAGTGCATGGGTGTTCTGCAGATACCTGTCCAGTCCAAATTACAGTGATTGGAGTTACCTTGGGGACTCCACGCCTTTTCCTTCTCAAATTCCTGTTATCTAGTTGAAGATCTGAAATTATCCATTTACTAAAAGTGGCCCTGATAGTACTTGAACCATAATAACCTTGCAGTGATTACTTAGTACTTTGTAGTATCTGGTCTTTTTTTTTCCCTTCCCTTCTCTGAAGTATTTCCAAGGTAATACTATGAACTTCACAAAAGAAGGATTAATGCTCACAATCATTTTACAAGCTGTGTTGTAAAGCTGGAGTTTGCTTTGAAGTAAGATAAGGTTTATAGGTCAGCTCTATCCTGTGAAGGGGGTTTAATGGAAAATGTATTTACTCAATAGTTAGACTGCAGAAGGGCACACTATGAATAAAACAGAACAGACATCTTTCATACTGTGCTGCTATATTGTCCTGAAGAATATTGTTAGGCCACTGAGCAGCACTAACCTACCTCTTCAAGGTTCAGAAGCCAAAAGATTATGCAACTACACAAAGAACCCGCTATTTTAAAAATAACTTTTACATAACACAAGGAATTATGTGCCAGAGGTATCTCATAAGCATGGGGAGGTGGGTGTGTGTGTGTGCAAAAAAAAAAAAAAAAAAGGTATTCTTGTTTTAGGCTCGTTTTGTGAACAGTACCTGGATATTCGGGAAGGGGATGTGCCATGTCAGTAGGTTTGCTCAGTACTGCTCACTTCACGTCTCTGCCTTGACTCTCACAGCCATTGCCGTGGACAGGCACCAGGTGAGAGCTCTCTGAAGCTGACAGACAGAACGCTTGGGAGGGCATAATTAAAATGAGTAAGGATGATCCCTTGTCCTTTTTTTCTCAGCTCCCTGGTTAATGTAAGATGCATGAGGAGCTGAAAGGGTATGGAAGCAGTTCTTGCTGTCAGATGGAAATAATAGTTTCAAGTCTGCAACAAGGTGGGAGATGGGAGATATCCAGTGCCTTGCGATCACTTCAAGCTGGGGAATGGGAGGTTTTCTGTGGTAGATAATCCAGTAGCTCTCAAATGAGAAAATCCAATATCCTGATAGGAATTCACACGGGTAGCTCTCCTCTGGGGTGGTTTGTCCAGCACCATGGATGTAGGGACACCCCAGTTAGCTTCCACAGCTCTGTCTCCCTTTACTCTGGGATGTCTCATTCCCTTGTTACCCCCAATACTGGAGACCTGACTGTAGCACACTGGTGTTTGTCACAAAGAGAGATGTGGCTTGCTGTTGATAATGGGCTCAAAATTGGGGACACTAGGGCATTATTGGTCTGGAGTCCCCCAAAACCCATATGAAACAGTTGACAGTTGATGTTTTCTGCTAGAAAGCTTCTCATTTCCAGAAAATACACTGGCTGTCAAAGCATCCCCAGGGGAGGTCCAGTTAACTCACAAACTTCTGGTTCTTTGGGTCACTGATACTGAAGAGTCTGGGACTATTTTCTCTCTCTTTTTTGGGTTATTAATTAAATTGAACCTGTAAATGAACATGTGTGCAAGACCCCCAGGTACTCAGTTTTTCACACCTAGATGCAAATACTGGAATGTGAGGGTAGGACTGCGATCTGACTTTACCCATTTCCATGGAGGAAAAATTCAGGCTTTCATATACAGCTTACAGGCAATGGGAGCTGGGTGAAGACTGTACTGCTTGTATGTTGAATTTCCATGTTAAGTAGTAGATCTGAGGCTGGAAGATAATATGAAAAAATTATATCATTATTTCCTGAAATGTCATAAGCCTGAATATTGGTTTATTTTGCACAGGTTATAATGCACCCTCTGAAACCTCGCATATCTACTGCAAAAGGTGTTATCTACATTTCTGTAATTTGGATCATGGCAACTTGTTTTTCCCTACCACATGCTATCTACCAAAAACTCTTTACCTTTGAATACAGGTAAGGATGTGTTTTGCTTTCCTCCACAATCCCCTTGGAGGCCAAACTCTCAGTGGCCATATTTGGCATCCTCTACTGAAAGCCCCAAGATTATACCGAGTCAGCCAAATATGGATCTAGTCTGTAATTTTCATCAGATTCCTTTTGCAATGGCTGGTGTCCTGTTCTTGTTTCTATTTTTAATTATTTTATCTTTATTCTGTCACGCTAATCACATGAAATAGGCTAAGTTAGAGGATCTGACTTGCACCCTCTATCTCTGTACACTGGCATTTTACATGATGTACCAATCTGATCTGTTTGGGCAGACCAGAAATGGGGAAAAACCTAAACCCAAATAGATTTTAATCTACTCTTTAGCCCTGGGAAAGTGAAAAGATCTGCCTCAGCTTCTTGTTCCATAAAATGCTGTTATGAGCCTTGATATTTGGAAAGTGCTTTAATGAGGAAAATGTCCTTAATATGTGCAGAGACTGTGTTTCTGTTTGCCAAATGACAGAGAATAAAAACCTGCTTCAGTGCAGCTGGAAATTTTGTAATTGATGAAATTCATAAAATTATTATAAGGTCATGAATGCCCACGAGAAATTATTACCACATTGCTCACAGGCTGCTCCATGGCTCAAACCCTTGGTCAGCAGAGCTCCGCTTAACTGTGACTTATGTGCATAAATGAAGGTTCTGCCTCCAGGCTGTATGGCAAGAGCCCTCTCCCACCTACCTCTTTGTGTCCGATGTACTTCTCCTGTGGTACCTGGCCACGTGCGCTTTCACTCTGTCCGGTATCTCCACTTGCAGTGAAGAGGTTACCCGATGCCTGTGTCTGCCAGATTTCCCTGAGCCTGCTGACCTCTTTTGGAAGTACCTCGACTTAACAACCTTCATTCTGCTCTACGTTCTGCCCCTTCTGATCATCTCTGCTGCCTACATGACAGTAGCCAAGAAACTCTGGCTGCGCAATGTCATTGGGGACGTCACCACTGAGCAGTACTTTGCCCTACGCAAAAAGAATAAGAAGACCATAAAGATGCTGATGCTTGTTGTCATCCTCTTTGCAGTCTGCTGGTTCCCCTTGAATTGCTACGTCGTCCTCCTCTCCAGCCAGACCATCCACACCAACAATGCCCTGTACTTTGCCTTTCACTGGTTTGCAATGAGCAGCACTTGCTACAACCCCTTCATCTACTGTTGGCTCAATGACAACTTCCGATCAGAACTGAAGGCTTTGCTCAACATGTGCAGAAAACCTCCTGGGCCTGCAGAACAGAGGCTTCCCTCCACAGTCCCATCCTACCGACTGGCTTGGCCAGAAAATGGCAACCTCAAGAGGTTGCAGGCCTCCCATGTCCTCCCATCAGCCTCCAACATCCAGTCAGGAAAGACAGACATCTCTGCAGTTGAGCCAATAGTAGCTGTGAGCTAAATGGTGGTCCTGGAAAATCTATAAGGACTGCACATAGATTTGGATAGAGCTAAAATGGTGGGAAGGTGTGGAGCCCTGGCCTACCCAGGGACTGTGTAACCACATGTGATAATACCAAGAGGGAGGTTCTACAGGAGGTGGTGTGAAAGAGCTTCATCTTTGGTGCAGGCTGATGATAATGGCCTGGAGCCCCTAAAGGGGAGAAGGCAAGCTCTTGCCAGGAAGGATTTCTTTGTCTTTGTCAAGTTGGCTTTGGATGGCCTTGCAGGACAGGATTCTCTGCATGTATGTTGCTGTTATCTGCATGACTAAGCCTTTTTACTGCTGGGGCTGTGTGTGTGTTTTACTGGTACTTAAACACTAAAGCAACAGTCTAATCACATCAGACCTCCCTCCCCTTTTCTGTCTTTAACCTTTAGGTTGCTGGCTTAGATCCAGTGCAACTGGGTAGGAAGGCATCCCTTCTGAACTGGGGTTTGAAAGTCAAGATCGGTTCAAAATGAATGAACAGATATATGTCACAAATACTTTGTGTGTGTGTGTGTGTGTAAATACCCTCAGAGGAGTAGAGGGGAAGACGGACATTGGTAAACAGAGGAATCTCTTACATCACAGGCACTTTTTCTAAGGTAGAGTTGAAGAAAAATGGATGCCTATTCTTCGCATAAGTAGATGGCAAACACTAACCTGTTAGCTCAGCATCTGCTGCCAGTGCTGAATCACACAGAATTTTTCTTCCCTAAGATAAAGTAATGAATATTCAGAAAGCTTTTCTTCAAATAGAGAACTAAACCCCAAAAAGCTAATTTGGAGAATATTGGACATACAATCCACATGTGGAGAATGGGTAATTAAACACTACTCTGAGTTTGGACTAGGACCTTGTCATCAGAGAATCTTTGCATTATTGTCAAGTGGCAGCTAAAGAATCCCACAGTTTGAGTTTTTAATTTGCTTTTGAATGTTACTCTCTTATTCTGTAAAGCACCTGGGTATTTCTCAGATCAGACATTTGGGACATTTCATTCCAATGAAGATGTTACCTCTCTGGAATTAGTTCATAAATTAACTGCTTTGAGAGAAGAGATGATATCTCCGACAGCAAGTAATAAAAGTGGAACATTTCTCTGCAAGATATCCTCTAGTGATTGCACAATTCTGATGCATTTAAAGATGAGTGAGGTATGTTCTTGGGGTGGCTAAGAAAATTCGTATGGCTGCAGCTGTCTGGAGTAGTTTGCAGAACTTAATGTTCTGAGCAGAAGAAAATCTGATTATGAATAATGAAAAATATGGGCATTCCAAAAGCTGTACCTTGTATTGCACAGGAAAGCAAAGCTCTCCCTGTGCTGTGGAAATTATCTTGAATGTCACACCAGGGTGCCCCATTCCACATTCAATTTGCAGCAGCCAGCAGTGAAGTGAGAAAAATCTTTTTATAAATTACTATAAATGGAGGAAAAAAAAAAAAAAAGCTAGAAACTGTTTTTCTCAATGTCCTGTAATAAACTTACATTTCTGAAATAATTTGAAACTTTGTGCAGGTCTTTCTCACCTAAGTATTAAAGAGACTGAAATGCCTACCACTCCTTGCAGCTAGGAGTGTCCTTTCACAAGGTGTTCTCAGTCCCACACTTTGAATCCACTGCTGCTTTACTACCTTTTATCAAGGCCCCATGAGTCAGATACTTTGTATCACTGATATGCAGAACCAAACCTTTCCTCCTGCCTGCTTTGATCCCTTAAGTCAAGCTCCGTTTTCTCCCTTTTGCACCACATCAGCCCTGAAGTGGTCGGACAGTTGGACTAGATGATCATTGCAGGAGCCTTCCAACTGAACTATTCTATTCTATTCTATTCTATTCTATTCTATTCTATTCTATTCTATTCTATTCTATTCTATTCTATTCTATTCTATTCTATTCTATTCTATTCTATTCTATTCTATTCTATTCTATTCTATATCCCAAATGTGTAGAGCCTGTGAACCACACTCCCCAGTCCAGTAGATCCCAGCCCTTTACCAGCAAATAAGCCTTTGGGAATGCTGAATACCTAAAAATCTAATACTATGCATTTAAAAGAGGAAAGTGGTGATGGAGTGTTTTTAGAACCACAGTAACCTTGGACCTGCGCTGAACTGCTGTAAATCAGACCCATTCCCTGATTTCAGTTGCACAAGATCTGACCTGTATGTTCAGTACAAGAAGATTTAAATTAACATGCCAAAGCATGTGAGAGAAGCAAGGACCTCAGCCCATTTCCGCTCTACAAGAGAGATGTGTGATAGCACTGGAAAACCCTCTTCATGAGAGTTTGGGAAGTTAGTCCATCCCTTCCAAAGTCCTTTCAGTGGACATTACGCTTTCATTTTTCCCTTTGCCTCTTCCTTCCTTGCAATTATGCAGCTCCAATTTAATTTCTGAGTCCCTCATAACCCCTTGCAGTCATCCTTATCACTTTTTAACTCTTTAAACATTTCTCCCAGATACTAAAATATTTCCCCAGGAGAGAAAAATGTGTGCATGCACGTGTGGGCAAGAGATAAAGCAACAAATTAGATACTACATTTGGTTCCCTCAGTCAAAAGAAAAATGGTCTGTGTTTACGTGCAGCTTCTAGCAGCAAGTGTTCACTCACTGGTAGCAAAGAGGACGGAGAGGAGTAGAGAGGAGGAAGAGGGAGCGCGTGATGGCAGCAGGAGGAAGAAGAGACTAAGAGTCAGGACACCAGGGAAGGGGATGGTGTGAGGAAAGGAGATACAGGGAGCCAATGCCATCTTCTTCCCACCTTAATTTTGTCATTGGTTTTGTAAATGTTGAACAAAATCATTTTGAAGGCTACACATTTGTAATTTTGTATTCATTAAAAAACCTCTTTCTTTACCTGGATTTCTGGCATGGCTTTACTCAGCTTAAGTTTATAATAAACAAATAATAATAATGAAAGCTTCCCTGTCTGGGGCAAAAGAAGGAGAGAGCAGATCAAGACACCCTTCCCAAAAGCATCCTTTCTTCACTCAGGGAAAAAAATGGTCAAGGTTACCATTGGGTTTACCTGTAGAGTCATCTGGCTTCAGGAATAGAAAACATCTACTTATGGGTTGGTTGATTTTTTTTTTTTAAGAGTCTGCCCTTAGGGAGATGCAATGTTTCAAATCTTCGTATAGTATCCAATCTTTTGCAGGATTCTTCCTTTGGTCATAAATTACTTGAGAGAAGAAGTCTGACTGGAAATCTTCTGGAAATTAGATTCTACTAGTAGCTTGAACTTCCAGTCTGATCCATCAAAGCATCTCCACTTCTGTGCAGGGCCGCATGCCTCTTGTCACTTCTGCCAACACTGCCATGGCCCTGTCCTGTCAACATCAGCTGCCCACTGGGGAGAGCTGTGAGAGCACAGGGCTGGGTAAGAAAACTAAAGCAAGGGATGATTCTGCACTTGTCAGTCTTATCAAAGAGGAGAGGGAAAAAAAAATCTTCTTTTGTGTTTTGGATTAATCTTTTTATACTTTAATGGTTTGGGGTTTTTTTTCTATTACATCTTTTCTTTTTTTCTTTTTTTCTTTTTTTCCAGTGAGTCTGTAGCTTGAAAGACTCAAGCACATATACTTACTTCAATTGTGATTATTCTGTTTGTTGTATGATGATGAATGTTGAGTTAGATGTCCAAAGTTTCTTTCTTGCCCATAAAACTTTGCTTTCAGAGTGTTTTCACAATTTTGAATGGTGTCTTTGATTTGTGATACTCATCATCATCTAACACAGGGAGGAGTTTACACTCTGTGCATCCATCCCCCAGGCACAAGACTGATCAGACACCAAAGGGCCTAAAATTTGAAGGACAAAAAGTATTTCAGTTTCCAGGACAGAGAAGGGCATGCTGCCATGACAGCTCTCGCATCAGCTGTCATCTCGTCATTCTGGGAACTCCTTGGAAATCACTATGACTGACTGGTGTATGGACTTTGGTCCTACTGGCCTGGCTGGATGTACTGGGAGCTCCATGTGAGGCAGCTTTTGGTGTGAGAAAGGTTGCAGGTTAATGGTTGATTGGAGCTGATGGACAGACTGGCAGAGCCTCTGATGAGGTGAGGCACTGCCTACCCAATGCTTTTCATACAGCTTAGTCAAACCAGAACCATTTGGACTGAGCCATATTTTACATCAGAAGTCTTTCATTCAATGAATGCGTTGCAGTTGTTTTCAAACACATACACATGTTATAATGGATCCTGCAGCTAGATCCTTGTATTTAGCTTTGCCTGGGACCAGGGGCTCATGGTCTGAACTCAGTAAGACATTCTTTCTGAAGCTGAAGGTAGCATCTTAAGATTCACCATCTTTGGGTGCAGTTATCATCCTTTGAACAGCTAAGTTAGACAAAATCCTCAAATGCCCAGTCCAGGTAGGTCTGAGCAGGGATCCTGCAGTTACAGCTCTGGATCCTGCACCCCTGCACTGGGTGGAAAACCTTTCTCCTCCGGTCTCTGCCCAGTCCTGGATCTGAGCACAAGAGGGGGGTGTAAGAAGTGCCGAAGCTGTTTGATTTAATTACAGAGAACAGGAGGGATGGACCTGGCAAAAAGCAAAGAAGAGGCAGATTGGTCAGTGAGCCTTAACAGCCTGTCCACGAATGAACTAGTGTCCAATGGACAGGAGAGCTACAGGTTTTAGAGAGACTAGGGCAGAAGCATGCAAGAGAATAACATGGTTAAAGCACTAGAAATGATGCCCTTGAAAACTGTACATAGTACACTGTGCTACAATGTACTTAATGTGGTACTGAGCAATTTCTGATGAGAATTTCCTAATTAGCTATTTTTCATTTTCTTCATATATGATTTGGGAATCTGGAGAAACATTTTGCATACTTTTGCATGCTTTTGCATACCGGTGCTACTGAAATCAGTGGGGGCTGTGCTCTGAGCACACAAAATGCAGTATGATGTAAACTATTCCCAAAACGTTATGACCTGGGCAATTTAATTTGGGCAATCAGGCTTCATGGTTTTTTTTTCATTCTACCCCAGCTCTGTTGCAGACAAGAGGCTTCTTTTAAAATGTGAATACAGCCATTGGTGCATTAACTGCATTCAGATGCCACTTCCGTGAGTGTGAAAGAATGGTCTGAGTGATGAAAAAATGAGACACGTGTGCAGGGTGGAGATTGTCTTCTTCCATTTTCCCTTTAGTGTGTGTTTGCCTGCTGCAGCTGGACTTTTTGCTACCTTTTGAATTTTGGTCTTGTGCAGTGCTTTGAAGCAGGTGGTTTAGTAGCTAGCCTTAGGAAAAACAGATCTGCAAGAACAAGCCTGTGGGGAACCTTGATGTGAGAAGGGACTGATTGCTCTGGAGCATGGTAAGGATCATGCTTTTCTTTCCTGCCTGGGAATATAATGAATCAGAGCTAAACATGAGGCGTTATGGAAAGGGAAGGCCATTTTGTTTTGTCTGACTTTCTAAGCAAGGCAACTGTCCCCGCTCCCACCCTCATGCACACGTCGTCAGAAGCACCAAGACCTCTGTGAGTGCGTCTGTGTGGCCTGGCCAGGCTGATTCCTGTGTGACACAGAGCTTAAGAGATGCTGGCTACTGACTCCTTGCTATGTCTTTTGGGTTCCTTTTTGCTGACAGCAAGGAATTAGATTTTGGATGTATGTGTTATACTCTTTAAGAGTCAATGATTATTACTGTTATTTTTTTCCCCTCAAAATCTTGCCTGCTTCTGATTCCCTAAGTCTTAGGCAAGGCCTACTGTTTTTTTCCATCCTTTTCAGTGTCTTTATACAGGCCGTCCTCCTCTTGGGAGCAGGAAGAGCAATGGTACAGGTGATGCGCTGTGACCTTGTGGCCATCCTCCTGTCATCACGCCACAGTTCCTCTGCTCACAGCTTTACCGGAGTGTAGCACTCTGGCCCTGAGGTATTGTGTTCCCCAGAGTTCACCAGTTTGACTGCTATCAGTCATGTTCTTGATTATCAGTGTAGGTCATTCTTTTAAACCTGGCTCGGTTGTTTCCTCTGGAGCTTTCACACACGTGCCTCTGGAGCAGACTGTGAGTACAGTACAGTGGTGTCTACTGGTAACAAGGAATACTCAAGGCACTGAACAGCTGCTCCTTGCAGGAGACCCACACAGCCTGAGCACAGGAGTTATATGGAAAAAAGAATTGCATTTAGAGAATGCATCATCTGGCATACGGATAAGTAAAGTTAATGCTGACATCTCCAAAACCGTGAGTGGCTGGCTCTGCAACTTTCATGATTTAAAGTGTGCTGTGTTTTTTCTGTTCAAAACTGAAATAATTTGTATTGACAATATTGGTTTTTTATTTTTCTATTTTCTTGAAAAATATCATAAAAGGTCTATGAAAATTAAGTCACAAGGTCTATGAATTCATGAATGTTAATACTCTGTTTCTAATAATGTTTTATTCATTTTCTCCATTTAGAATTGCGCAGAGAACTTGAAAGGGAGCAAAGAGAATGCCAGGCTGTATTCGGCAGCTTGTGCTATTCTGAACAGCACTCAGGGGAAAATAATTTCTTGAAACTTTTTGTGCACTTGTTGATGTCAGATGAGGTTTTCAGCTATCAGCTTTCATTCCTTCCATCTTTCTCTCCCTCCCTCTTTTCCTCCCTCCCTCCCTGCCTCAGACCTGTGGTCCATGGCAGCACTACTGGTACTATGACACTTTCTAGCATCAGTGCTGCAAAGATAAAATGTAGTCTCAGTCCAGAGCTTTGTAGCTTTGCAGGTTAAACCTTTTATAAGCATTTAAACTAAATCATCACTTTTGCAAATGAATTTGGTGGCTTCTTTTTCATGCCCTTTGTGAAAAGCTGTCTCACTATTTTTTCTTTTGAGAAGACTTTTCTTACTTCTCCCCACTCTCTTCCACAAAAATCAGAGCTCTTCCAACTCTCCCTTGCAGGTTCTATTTTCTAAGCATCTAAACCTTCTAAGCTCAATTGTTATGAAAAATCACTAAATTGCCTGTAGATCTGTTGCTCCTGCTTTGGTTTTGACTGATGAAATATAAGCTTCACTTGGGATTCCCCTGAAAAAACAGGCCAGGGAGGGGTGGGAAGGAAAGGGAATTTCTTGCCGACACCACTCTTTCCTATGAATCCCAGGGGGCACCAGTTGATGCCAATGCCAAGCACTCAGTGGTCACTCAGTGCTGGCCTCTTAAGTATCATTTCCCATGTGATATAAAAGCATATCTGATCATGATGGAGACTGAAAGTACAAAGTGTGACTCCTGTAGAAGAGATCTATAACTTTTCTAGTTGAAATGCTGGAGTTATCCACAGATGTAAATGCAAGATGGATGAGAGAACTACAAGCCTGGTCATTGCAGCCCCACAACCCCTAGCTCTATGTCTGGCCTGAGGGGAGGAAGGGGTCAATGGCTCACCAAACCGAGGAATGGTTGGGTTTGTCTGAGAAGCCCTTGATGCTGGTGCAGCTACTGGATTAGCCACGCATTACCCTTTTGCTAGGTTTTGCTGCATGCACCACGAGTATCTGGGGCCTTTAGCTCTCTTGGGCCAGAAAAAAAAACCAGTTCATCTCCTTGAAGACAACCTTCCTGGAGTGTAGACACAGTAACTGAGACTGTAGAGACAGGACAAGACATCTGGAAAATATTTATTACTGAGAATAATATATAATTTATTATTATTTCTTTCTAGAACAATTTATTTTTATCTCTATAACATTCTATTCACTTGGTATCTAGCATTTATACCTTCTCTATTATACGCCATGTTGGGATCCAGCCACGTCGCCTGCAGCCGCACCGTTTGGAAGGCATGGGCATGTAGGGCAATGACCATGTGTCGGAGCTTGGCTGTGAGCCAGCCTTGGCAGGGCAGCAGCAGAGGTCACAGCATCTGTGACCCATTGCAAACCATGGGTCACAGATGTGAAGCACACTAGCCTAGGGAGCCTGCATAGCTGATAAATCTGGATGTACGAATGGAAAGGAGGGAAGTCTCAGCCCTGACGGAAAAATGACTGTTTGGTACAGAAGGTATAACATGGTGTGGTGAAGTAGTAAATGGAGCAGAAGCAGCTTCCTGGATGTCAGCCGGGCTGTGACTGTGGTGACAGTGATGCACAGGCACTTCTGATTTGGGTAGTTGATTTAGCATGTGGCTCAGTGGGTGTGGACTTAGTGGGTGCAGATTATCTAGGTGTGCTCCTGTGAAGCTCCTGCCAAGGGAGCGTTCTCCTCCACAGAAGCAGCTCCTGCAAGAGGTTGAACATCAGAGCTTCTCTCAGGCAGCCTTCCTCTAAAACTTGGTCCAGTGAAAAGGCATCTGGGGCCATGATTTTTAAACCAGCACTTCACACACAGATTCTTAGCACATAGGGTAAAATCTCTCGTAAAAAAAAGGTATTACAGTAGAACAGTAGCTAAAAAATGCAAAGGCGAGGAGTTAGTTGCCATGATTTCTGGCAAGGGCCAGCTCCTTAGTGGAGATAAAAGGGGGGTTTTTTTCTTCACACATGCTTTGCTATGCCTGCCATAACTAGTGGTAAGCCAAGTCAGAGACTGTGCCATCCAAAGGAAAGCAACAAATAGCTAAAGCATTGCACCTGCATCCATTAAAGGGATGTTTCATAGAGTAGAGGCAAAACTGACAGCGCATAGCACAGTCAAAGCCTCTTGATGTAATATGGAAAAGAAAGCCAAGACTCCTTGAATCATGCTGAGATCATCACTCAAGGAAATGATTTCTCCTGCACAAAAAATAATGAACCTCAGCTTTGGTTGATATTGTCTCTGACTGCATGGCAACCCACCCCTTCTCCTGTCAGCATGGGATGCATATGTTCTCTCAGTTGATGGACTGCTAAATGTATGGCAATTTCCTGAAACTTCAGGAATGTTAGTGCCAGTGTCTCACAGGTATTTTCCAAGGGTATCATGCAGCATCTCCAAACTTTATTTCCATTCTTCTTATGGAAAAAATACTGGGAGGTTCCAGAGATTTCAGAATCACAGTTTTTTGGTAAGTATAAACCTCCTCCTAATTTCCTGAATGGTTGTATTTTACTAGGCACCACTAGCTAATACAAACATGATTTTTGTCTCTGGATCTCAAAGTACTTAACAAAGGTTGATACTATTGTCTACATTTTGGTACCACAAAGAGAGAGAGCAGTTACTCACCCCCATAGTTACATTACTGGATATTAAACATTTGCATATTAAATGTGAAACTTCAAGATGTTTTTTGATGTATTTTGGGTAGGTCGTGATTAAAACAGTCTGACTATGTCCCGCATAGCAGTCATTAATGGACCAGAGTGCGATACCGTAACTATCTTTGCCAGCTACGGACTTGTCTGCTCTGGGAAAGCAGAGACTCCCCAGCTTGCTCCAAGATGGAGGCTACATTTGTGCAGTGAAGGTACTGAGTTGGGAGCTTATGCTGATCTCAAGAACAGCTGGATGAAGCTATACAGTTTTTGGGCATGATTAGATAGAAACATCTGCACAGCACTAAGCCAATGACCCATGCATGGACTTACCAAGTGAGTTTCAGCCTGTTTTCTGTACTTGTGTGCTGCATGGGCAGGTATTCCCAGTGAAATTAGATTTTAATGGACTTTTAAAAAATCAATGGACAGCTACTATAAAGTACTAGGTAGTGGAAAAGTGTTTCAAGAGCTTTAGGGATGTCATATCCCTCTGAATAGTCTGACCTAGAAACTCTATGCGGACACAGAGTTTTAGAATAGCAGGTTTCCCAGGAAACTGAGAATAACTATTATTCACGACTGCCTTATTCATAAATCTCTTGAGTGCCTGTGAGAGAGTGTAGCCAGCCTTGCTGCTGACACAGTCTGCCAGCCTTGCCTTGAAGCCACCAGGCTGTGACAATCTGCACCTGCGGTACCATCTACATGTTATAACAGCTCTCGGAGGCTCTGAGAGAGCTCGGACCTTCCCACAGCCTCTGGGTCTGGTACATCATGACTGCATAGCATGCTCACTTATTTCCTGATCTTACACCACTGAAGGTGGGTGAGGATGGAATATTCCCCTGCTTTCCCCATCCTGCAGAGCCCAGCAGAAGGGCAGCCCCTGCTCCTTCTTGGGGACAACACGGTAGGCTGGGTTGAAGATTTGGGCTGGCATTAGAGAGACGGAAACAGGGAAATTCTTTGGCCCATCTTTTCTTCTTCTGGGAATCATGTCCCCCACAGCCTGTCCTCTGGTTTGCAGTCTTGAAGGGATTCCTGTGAGCCACTGTGGGTCACAGTGGGGTCAAACCTTCCACCTCTTGTCTCAGTCTCAAAGACTTTTAATGACCAGAAGAAAAATTTCCTTTACCTACAAAACAAATTCATGGAGATTTCCACCTCGTTCAGAGCAGTATCTCAGCCACATCTTAGGTGTACCTTTTCTCTGCAGGCTGTATCTGGCAGGCAGGGCTTTTCAGGATGAGAGAGGTGTGCCTCTCCAACTAAACTTCTACGGTGTCAACTCACTTGTTTCCACAGTGTGTAGTGCTAGGTCTATCTAGAGCAGACCAGTTATGTCATGATACACAGTCCTTGACTCTGAGCCTCTAGGGTCACAGGGATATGGGGATATTAAGACATAATTACATTTTTTTAAAATGTTTTTCAGTTGAAGTACTATAATGTGACCAAGTTTGCCAGAGGCCACCAGAATAGTTTTTAATCATATGAATTTAAAGACATGGATGTCCTAGAAACATGCCATAAGAGTCTCTGAAGGTGCAAAACTCGATGGGATATGTTGGAGGGACAGGTAGGGTGGTAGGAACCAGACTGGTATGGTCTCATCCTTGCTGCCTTCTGGGAGCTACTCTTGAAGTGAACTGTTCCCAGATACTTGCCCAGAATTTGTCTTGGAGAAAGCCTGACAGGGCTCGTGTATGAGCTAACATTTGAACAATGAGGACAGCAGGGACTGACTTCAGCTGGGTCCCTGGCACTCATTCAGCAGTGCAAACACATTCCTAGATGTCAGACAGACAGGTAGCCCTCAGGCCTGTTTCTCATCCTGCAGCTCAGACTGCCATCGCAGAGGCCTTGTTCTGAACTGTGCAGCATCACGTAATTCTCTTATCCCAAGTAAGAGGGAAAAAACAAACAAAAAGCATGGTTCTTTTGTTTCTAGCTGAGAGATTTCACTTCTGTTCCTTTAGGTACATGAAGTTTTTCAAGTGTGCAAGAGATAAAGCAATTAAAATGTATTACAAACACAGTGAGCCCAGGTTATTTTTTCCCCGGACTGGTTACCCATTCAAATGCCTTCAACGACACCTACCACTTTCCTTGGACTATGTGGTGAAGCAAGGCTCTTACCTTAGAGGGCTAATTCAGCAGGTACCTGAGTAGGGTGGGAGTTTGTTTATAGGCAAAGAAGTTCATTTACATGAAGGTGATTGATTAATCTCAATGATATAAAGAGTTTGTAAACAGGTGAGGCAACTCCCAGAAAAAAATCTGAAGAAACAAAAGAGAGGATGTAAATTTTGCTATCTAAAAAAAAAAATCAATCCAGCGTTATCATGTGAGTTTTGTGTCACAGTCCTTCAGGGGGGGTTGATAACATGAAAATGTTTTGAAGAAGATGAATGTGTGAATATTTAATGATACAAAGCCATAAAAGATTTATTCTTTTTATTACATTGTGTCACTTCAGAAATACACTTTTTAGTGTTTAATAAATTACTTTTTAAAATTGTACTAGTAATTTAATACAGTTGGTTGAATATTCCATGATTAGGAAAAAACAGCCAAATTCCAATCTAATGCTTTGATAACTTCTCTCTCAGTCACCCAGATGGCTGTGATGTGATTGCCTTATAATTGCAGTGATATCCAGAAGATCTTTGCATCCTCAAGTTAACTGATATCATCTTCACTATTATGTCCCTCTAAAGAGCATGATTTTTTTCCCCAATTCTTCCTCACCCCTAAACTCCTTTCTCGAAAAGCATCTCCCTCTAGAGGAAAACTGAAAGAAATAACTTTTGGGCAGCTTTACCACTAGCAATTGCATTTCCAGATGTTATGAGATGGTCTCTCATTGTGGTACTAGCAAGATGAAATAACTCTATGGGCTGCACACTTGCCAAACCAGTTAACCTCCTGAGAGGTGATTGTTAGTCACTTCACAGGGCAATGATAAAACAACAAGGAAACAACTTGTGCACAAGGGTAACAATCCTCAAAACCACTTCAAGAAATCCCTGAGGAAATAATAAACATGCCAGGATTTTACCTGCCATGTGAAAACCGTGATGATGCAGATGACATTAAGCAACATTGCCCTTAGAGCAGACCGATGGTCCCCAGAAGCATTCAGCTGCAGGAAGAAAAGCAAATCTGAAGGGCTGAGGCATTCTTTTGAATGGTCTGCCCTCAGCCCTTTTCTTTCCTCCCAGTGAGTTTCTCCCCTTTGGAGCCTCAGCACCGTGACCTCCAGGGCCGCTGTCCCGCAGGAGAGCCAGGCAGTGTGGGAAGGGACCTGCTCACCACCCCTAGCACATCCCCAGTGCCCTGCCTCCTCTGGACCCACAGCCTTGTGTTGTGCAGATGGTAGGAATGTCTTAACTCTTCACAATATGTTGATTATTCCCCAAATTGACAAGCTGGAGAAAGGAGATGCGGGTAGCATAAAAAATAGTGGAAATAAAATCAGTAGAATGTTAGTCTTACTGAATTCATAACTGGTTTATCTGCTTTTCTGTGCATCTGTCCCTGTGTCTGCAGCATGTCATAGCCCATGCTGCCTGGTTGATCTCCTGTTACCTACAGAGTAAAATAAGGAAATAGGATATTCCTCAAAAAATGATCACATTCCTCCAGACTAGTTGGCCTTAGAGCTCTATGGACATGCTTCAGAAGAATATCATATAAAGAAAAATTCACCTTTTGTTTTTTGTTTTTATCTGGTTGAAAACATGTCTTATCTACTTAAATATGTGGACTTTTAAAACCGAGGGGTTTAAAAATTCATTTACGAAACACATACCAAAACTGGCTGGGTTTATAACAGTGCTGATTTATTTCGCTGATGGATTAAAACTTTTGGTAAATTTCCATACAGGGATTTATATCTCAGCTAAAAATTCAAATATGTTTTGAGTAACTGTAGCCTGCTTGAAATCTCATGCTCTCTTACAGTTCCCCATTACTTTAACACAAGGTTAGAAAAATTTTCTCTCATTATGTTTCTCTGGAGTCAACATTTCTCTGATACTGATGAAAAGTCAATGTTGTATAATATTATAATAAACACAGCTTTTAAAAGAACAGTAATATTACAAAGTGAAACTACCCTTTTACTCTCACTTCTGATTCCTGTGTGTACATGAATGATGCAACTTTCAGTTTCAGGATTACATGTTAGCTTTTCTTGATGCCCTGCTTTATCTCGTTTGCAGGAGGACAGTGTTCAAAAGCAGTTATTTAATATTTTCTTTCTGCTCTCTATTGACTATGGGTAGGTATCCTTGTCAAACCCTGCTCTGAATAGGGGATTAATTTCTTCACAGTGCTTTTTATAGCACTCAATGACACTGATGAAATATTCACATTTTCTGACTTTTCACATTTTTTTTAGAAAGCCCCCATTTGATGAAGTGGTGTTATCACCCCTCTTTTGTAAAACAAGAACTGAGACAGGAGAGAGAAGAGCAAATGCCTCTTGTATTCAGGATGCCTGGAACTAAGAGCCTGAGAACAATGTGGTTCAAAAACATGCACACAAACAAGTAAAAATTCTTTTGTATGTCATTTTATTGGACATATTCTCAGAAAGTCTGGATTTGTTACAATCATCTCTTCTAATACATCTGTCTGACAACAGTAGAAGAATGAGGTCCTTCGTATGTAGTTAACAAACAGGGCAACAATGGGATGTTTTGCCTATGGATTTGAATGTCTGGTAGTAGAGAAATAATGAGACTTAGGACTCTTCCAGTACTTGGAAGGGGTCACAGCTTTTCCATATTCTTCACTTGCAAGCGTTGTCTTCTCCCGGGTTTTGGCTCTCCATTCCTCTGACTTTATTGCAGTCATTTCACCCTAAAGCAGCAAAGTCTATTTTTATCCCATAGAATTTCTTTGTCTGCTTCCCCAGCTTTCCTGTACAGAAGAAAAGTGAAATCTTTTTAAAAGGCTTAAAAACACAGCCCTTGCACAAAGCCCATTCCAGAGTCTATACCAAATTTCATCTTCAAGTAATGGGGACAGCAATTTGAGCTTTTCAAACATAAATGCGCCAGAATATCTCCCAGGCCTCCTTTATTGCTCCCCAAATGGTTGTCATGTCCCTGCAGAGTTTGCTTCTATCAGTAGTTTAATAACATTAACCCCAAGGGGCATGAGAACAGCCCAGGTGACCTTTGAATCGGGGTGAGATTTTTTGCAAAGTACAAAATGTCTTCAAAGGTTTCTCTCTAGCTGATAGTGGCTCCCAGATCCTTCTGTAACTCTTCCTCAGTGGAAGAGTCATCCTTAAAGAAAAAGCTGTATCCTACACTGTGCTTGAGCATGTGGAGAATGTGCCTAAGACTTCTACCGCAACAGGGACAAGCAGGCTCAATGTTTCCTGCAATGAACAAGTCCTTCTTGAAGGGAACTCAAGGCCTTTCAGTTGCTCCTAAATGCTGGACAATTGCATTACATTCCTTTTTTTTTTTTTTTTTTTTTTTTACCTGCCTGTAAACTGTCAGTCCCTTCCCTGCTGCACCAAATGTCCCAGCGGACCTCTCCTCTAGAGAAGGCTTGTTGGTTGACACATTTTTGGAAGAGAATATCACAGAACCACAAATGGGGCAAATTAACTGGCAATTTAGTGACTACTGAACTGTTTACCTTCATTGAAGGTTCAAAACTGTGACAGTAAACAGCTCAGGGAATATTTGTAACTAGTAGGTCTCTCAGGAGAGATGAGACTTGTCTCACTGTTACTCAGACATGGAGATGAAAAGCTGATGTCACGCAGTCACTGATGGCTAGTTCAACCTGACTCGATGCGTCAGGCTTCCTCCTGTTTATTGTTTTCTTTCATGGTTCTTTTCAGGTTGTAGTGAAAGAAATAAATGAGCTTGTAGTGACATCCTGGTGTCTCTGGCCCACTGTCACTTCCGATATGCTATTTCTGAGCTGCAAGGTCATATGAAACCCCCAGAGGAAATCTCCAATGAGTTTGTCTTTATTACTCTCAGAAAACTTGCTATCAGCAATGGTCCAGCAACCTCCACCTCTTGCTTTGCTGTTACACTCTCTGAGACCCAGGAGAAGGTACTCTTCCTTTCCCCCCGAGGTGCTCAGTGCTGAATCAAAGGGCTATGACATCATTCAATGCTCTGAACAGTCTTGACAACATAGAGACAATGTCTGAAGCTTGGGAGGCTGCTGAGATCTGGAAGAACATAGTGGCCATCTGCCACTCAGCCTCCTGCAACAAGTCTTGGAGGGGGAGAAGGTGTAGTGGGGAGAAAGAGGAGGAGGAAAGAAACAGCTTGGCATTTCAACTAAGGTATTTCAGGGCTTTTCATACCTTATCCTTGAATTCAAAACTGATCCATGATTAAACCCTTAGGAGCATAGTGCTGTAGCTCAGGACAGCTACATTTGTTGTTAATGCCAGATTGCTTCCCTGGCACATACAATTTACATTACCGCCCCC
>NW_020799091.1:10407218-10416818 GCF_003259725.1 Athene cunicularia | reverse complement strand
CCCCCCCCCCCCCCCCCCCCTCTCCCCTTCCATCTTTTGATGCAGTTCCAAACACATAAATATTTCATTCAGACTGTGGGAACAATGTTCCTTGCGTCGAATGAGGGATGCCAAGTTTTGGTTTTGTTGGATCTGTGAAGAGGAAGAGGTGAGAACTGCTGATGTTGTGGGCCTTTGGCAGCAGCTCTGAAGTGTCAGAGCTCATCTGTCTTTGTACGTAGTAATGGAATGTGAGAAGACATACTTTAGTAGGAAGCAGTTTATCTAAGGAAGTATCTAAAGCTGGAGAACTGTTGCTGATGCCATGGGAGTATCAAAATCCTGTGGGTTGGTAGACAGTGTGCCTGGATTCCAGCTTTTCATCCCTCTCATGAGCCCAAGCGAGGCCCAGGAAATTCATGCTGAGATGCAGCTCAGTCTCAGACTATGAAAGCAAGGAGATATTCTGTCGCCCCTAGAGAAAGACCTTTCCTCCAGAGGAAAGAGGGAAGTCTCTCTCTTCAGGAACTTGTCTAGAGGATGCTGAAAAAGGAACTTCAGTCTGAGCAGAACTTGTGGCTTTGTTCTCTGCAGTACAAACAGCCCGTTATGGCTGCGGCAGTTGTGATGGATCTCCTTCAAAAGCAGTGAAGTGGTTGACCAGCTCTCCTAGGTCTTGGATCAACATGAGGAGGTCCAACAGTTCTCAAATGATCAAGATGAGGTGCTTCCCTGGATACCCTGTGGTAATGTGGGTCTCTGTGTCAGCAGATATCAAAGGTCTGTGAGAGCTCCTGGAAAATCTGTTGACCTGAAGAGACCTAGATGCATGTATACAGGTAGAGGGGAGGTTTAAGGCTTTTCAGGGCAAGAACTGAAAAGCACGAAGGCCCGAGACAGTGCTGAGATTCAATGAAACATGATTTCCTAAGAAAGTGAGACTTCCACCCACTCCTTCTGGTTTTCTGGGTAAGCTGTCTTCCAACAAGAAATTGTGGCTAAAAATATGGCAGCACTGGCAAAAATGCTGGAGGAGCTGAAGTTCATTGGATCCACTTTTAAAGACATCAGCCTGTACACTGGGATTTTCTTTGATGCTGTGAGTGAACAGTATGTCCTAGCTCCTGTTTCAATGATCTTTGTAAAGGTCATCAGAGACGTGTTACAAGCAGGTGCAGATAAGGATATTTTGGTTTCAGAGACGGTACTTCTTCTGTGGAAAAGACCAAAGGGAATATGGCAAGATTTTGGGCGATATCTCCTGATCTTCAGTCTGACAGGTACAGAATCTTTGGATTCCACCTCGAAAGTGCTGAAGAAAGCTAGGATGCTAAAGAAAGAGTCATCTCACTTCACTGCAGGTTACTACATCTGTGCTGCTGCTTTCTGCATTTTTTCATAGCCAGTGCAAATGAAGAGACAGGACTTCGTTGGTTTGATATTTATTGTATTTCTGAGCTCCTCAAGGGAGACTGTGAATTTTGTTTTCTGGCAAAAAAAAAGGATTAGCTTCCTGAAGTCTGCAACGTTAGCATCAGGCCACTTGTGGTGCTCTGGCTATGTTTTTTATCCTGTCCAAGCTTCAGAGTGGGGCTTGACTAAGAAAAGCCTGAGAATGAAATATGGAGGGAAAGAAAGTCCCTGCTCTTTTTATTATAAAACAATTGAGAGGTGTTTGAATGGGAGTCCTGCTCTGTACTGTCTAAAACCTGCTCCCTTGCCCAGCCTAGAGATATGAGGACAAGGAGCTGTTCTCTGCAGGGAGAGAGCCCCAGCCATGCTGAAGGAAAGACTTACTGGAATGACCACTGTCTCTCAGATGCTCCTCCTTGAGCATCCCCATCCACATAGAGAGCATGGTATGAGTCTGAGGGAACAGATACAGGACCTGGGAAGGGCTTAGACAGGCATTGGACCTGGCAGTGAGCCAGGAACAGGATACATTAGTTTGGAGCTATGCACTTTCATCATCCAAGTCTCTATTCAGCAGGCTACTTGTCATTACTTGCCAAGTACTACAAGGGCTGTTTTTTTGAACTGGCAAGTCCTGCTGTGTGTCAATCCTCATAAAAGGGCTGGGTCAGAATGGGCAGTACAAAGAAATTAAATTCAACTTTTGGGAACACCTTGAAGTGTAAGATAGGAGGTCTCTGTTCTTTTGCAACGCTCTTCCAGAGCTTCCAGCCTTGCAGCCCACAGGACAAAAACCACAAAATGCAGATTGTCCCTAACAGACAGCTAGATTTAATTTTGTGCCATTTTAAGCTGAGCTGTACAAAGTGGTGCCCAAACAAAAGATTTCTGGAAAAGTTTACTCCATAGACAGCTCTGATTCTGCTCTCCTTCCCACGACACAGGCTCATCTCTGCCTTTACTGAACTGGCCCAATGACTTGGCCACTAGGACAGAATCTGTCATTTGCCTTTGAGCATTATTTTATTCAGCCAGTAGCTGCACTTCTTTCTGTGGATCAGGGACTGGTTTGCAAGTGTAATTATGCAGAAAACCAGTGTGCCAGGCTATGTGCTGTGCTGCTCCATGAGCTGTTGGACGCGTTATGCACGTGTTGCAAAAGGGTGATAAAGGACTGATTACATCAGCGTATTAATCAAATCCCATGACAATTTTCCTGTGGAACTTGTAATTTCCTCACCTAGTGTCTTCTGAAAGGTGGAAATTGTCTGGGTTCACATAAGTGTTGCAAGGGTACATCAGTGCACCGTGAACTTTTGAATGGTCCAGTCCTCAAGATGAGCCAGATTCATAAGCAGCAACGAGGATCAATTGATCAAAGAATCACAGAAAAGTGTCTTTAAAATGTGGCCTTTCTTTTAGCATACAGAAAGATCAAATAAGCAGGAGTAATGGCATTTTCCCCTCCCCTGAAATAAAACACAGGAGCTTTCTTTAGCTTTGACTGTATTTCCTTAGTTAATCAGAGTACTGTAATAAAAACATTGCAGAACCCAGGAATAGACATGCAGAGACCCGACTCTTCTCTTAGATAAATTCACTCCTATAGACCAGTCACTTCAACTCTTCTTCCTCCATCAAGAAAACAGAGGATCATGTTGCTTGGGTAGCATTTGGAAAGTACCTTAAAATCCTGCAAGAACAAGCATTGAATAACTGCTGTGAGAGGCAGACAAGAGCTTAACAGATACACATAAAAAGAAGTAATCTGATCTGAAAAGACTCAACACTTGTGGGAAGCACTTTCGAGGGCTGTGTTTGGCAATACGTACTGCATACGTTTCTGTGTCTCTCTGCCCACTGATTTTATTTAGATCATTTTCTAAAGAGGTGAGTTCTTCCTTTAGTCCTCTGCCTGTGACTGCTGCATACTAATGAAACACTGTTAAGTCTGAAAAGTCATACAATTCCTTCATTTCCCTCCTTTTTAACTCTCTAACACACAGGAATTATTGCTACCCACAGTTCTCTCTCTTCAAAAGTGTGGCAGCAAATTTGACTACAGAATCATCCCCACAAAATACTAGTAATGAAACAAAAATAAAAGATTTAGGTTAACAAGCCTGTGATTTGGGTATTTAGTGGTTAGTACAAGCTCGTGACTCAACCAGTCAAATAGTCTGAACTGCCTTGAAACCCCACCACACTTGGACACAAGCTGCTACTTCCCCAGTACTGTTGCTGACACCAAGTAACCTGTATTCTCTGTAATGAACTGCTTTTTCAATAAGAAATTTTTTTTTCGTGAGATCTGAGGACTGCAAAGGTTTGGAAAAAAACCTAAAAATGCTAAAAGTTTAAATGCTTTTCTATGTCTAAATCCTAAATTTTGGTTGGTTCACATTCAACTTTAAACATATATGGCTGTGCTCTTTGGTATCTGGTGTGTTTGTACACACACAGTGTGTCCTTTGAGGAGCCCTAAAGAGTTAACAAATGACGAAAAAACTGCTAGTGAAACAAAGTCCCTTTCCAATTAATAATGAAATGCACACTGTCTGTTTTCAGAGAAGGCTGATGTTACAAAATGAGCATTCACAGGACTTCAAGCTTACAAGCTTAAAGTCACTGAAAGGCTCTGACTTCTGACTGTATTTCCTGCTGGCTAGAATGAACTACAAATCCTTTTTTTTTTTTTTTTTTTAGGTAAATTTTCCATAGAATAAGGTTAAAATGTTTAGTAACCCTACTGCAGGAATACTGACTTTGAATTCTTAGAAATTTCTACTGAGGGAGTTCCACCAGTGAGTTAACATTACACCTCCAAAAAGAAATAACATGGTCCATTTTTCAGCTGGGAACATTTGAACTAGTGTATTAGTGTTGGTTGGGCTTAGTAAAGGGGTAAAAGACTCTTGTTAGTGGAAAGTATCTGCAGGTATTTGAGTAGCATGTTCTGGGACACTAATGCATGAGGAAAGGTTACCTCAGCTGATTTTCTTGGTGTTTAAATCTTGGTGATTTAAATTGGTAGAAATTGGGAGTTGAATAACTTTTGTTCAGGCCACCAAGGTGTTAACTGATAGTCTGAAAACACCAAATGAGATAATTCTTCACGTGACATTTAATGAAGCTATGGAGCTCCTAGCAATTATGGGTGTTGAAAGTTTAAACGGGTTCCAAAAGCAGCTGGAGAAACTTCTAGAAGTAAAATCTACCAGCAATTACCATAAATAAGGTTTAATACCAGCCTCCAATTCAGGAAGCCTTTAGTGGTGACACTGTTCTGGGAAAGCACAGCTGTATGTTTGGCCATGAGCTACTACTGCTTGACCTATACCTACTATTGTCCCCTAGGTAGGTACTGTTGACCACTCTGAAAGGCAAGATACCAGGACAGATAATAGATGGGTTTTCATCCTGACTGTCCTTATGATGATGTCTTCTGTAAGGGCTGTTTGCTGGAACATGGACTGTAAGAAAAGTGATTGGTAAAAGTGCTCATGTGAGACTCCTCTGGAAGTAGTTTCTGGCTGAGGGTCCCATTGCATCTGGAAATGGGCATGTGGCTCTGCAATACTGTGCTGGGCCCACGGTAGAAAGGGTCTTCAGTGGTGAATGAGAGGCGCCATGGGAGTGTTGTTGGCTTTGATTTTAATGCAGATATTTGCTTCCTGCTGATTGCACTTTGAATAAGAGCATCTTCACTTTCTATTCTCTATTAGGTTATTTGATAGACCAGGGCTTTTGCTAATTGCACACTTCTAGGACATACTGCCACCACAAAAGCTAAAGCTCTGTCTTCTCTTCCCCCAGTGTTGCCCTTCCTTCTGTTGCCCCAGCTGTCACCCTTCTGATTTCCACCATGATTTTGCCTTCTTCATCACTTAGATGACCCTACCCCATCACCCCCTGAGGCAAGAAGTCTTCTGAGCTGGCCACTGACTGAACAGGCTACGTAAAATCTTCAGACAGATCATTTTCTAAAATTCTTTCACAAGCCATGAAGTGGTTATGATGGGTTCATCTAGCACATCCCTTCCATAGTGTTTCTTGGTACTTATCAGGAAGCTATGCTGTCTTATTTCCTCATCTTCTTGTTACCACCAGAAAAAAAATAAACAAAACCAAACCCTAGACTTTTTCAAACCTACAAGTATAAATAGTATTTCTGAACAAGAGTCTAATTCTTTGGCTCACTTCATAAAGTGTGAGTGTTATCTTGTGCTTCTCCTAGCATGTTGTTTAACTCTTATTCCAGGAGTAAACACCAGGACCTCGATAAGAGCCTTAGTGGGCCAAGATAGTCTTAAGCACAACACAGACATTGGGAGTGCTTACTGTTGAGTTGTTTCATCTGCTCTTGCTCTGTTTGCAACAGCAATGTCGCAGCAGCATGAAAAAAAAACTGTGTAGTGATGACAGCCACTCACTGAGGTGAATATAGCCTAAACTTCCATACGACAAACATAATACTTCACCTACTTTTTAAAATACAATAATTGCTTTGATCTACAGGTTAGAAACAAGACTGTTCCTGTGAGCTTTTGAAAGCAAGTCTACAGTACAAGACTAGGAGCAGAAAAAACCCTGAAAGGTGGGTAGACAAAATCCTTTCAGTGTATGTAATGTCCAAACTATTCCTAATTTCCTTCAGTACATTAGAATATACTGCATTTCCATGACAGCAGAAGCCATTCAGTGGAGACATCTCTTTTTATGCACAGTGCATAGAGATTTCTTTAACATCATTATTAGAGGAATATATGATATACAGCTCCTTTAAGATCAAGGTAACTTATAATTAATAAAATCCTTTACAACAATGTAGACAATTCAGATTTTGATGCCTGAGGAGTTTGATGTAAGTTGGGCAGGGAAGCAATCATATCACTTTGAAAGTTTAAGAGTTGTACACAACGTGAGTTGAGAGCAGTCAGCATGGGATAAAGCATCTGCACAAGTTTTCTCCAGGTATTTCCTTAGTCCCCTCCCACAATTTTGAGCCACACAGCCAGCTTACATAGTCACCTAAAAGGCCAGTTCCACATTTCTGAGGAGGTATTAACACGGTGCATTCACTTTCTTGGGATGGAGGCACAAAGCTCAATAGAGACTGGTGATCCCGCTCAGTATCCACCCGTGCCCACACAGCACAGCCTACCTGCACACTACACACATCTCCATGCTTCTGCTGGTGCCCCCGTCCACACCCAGCACCAAGGTGGTGGTGCTGAGCTACATCACTCCCGGCTTTACAGCTGTCCCTTCTGGAGCGGTTAGCTGTTCGATGGTTCAATGCCATTTTCCATTCAGGTGCTCTAAAAATCAAGCCAGTACCCAGCATTATAAAATCAGCTTATATTTCTTAATGGGAACTCATTGGAGAAGAATAATGAACAGTGAGCTGCCTGTGGCTTGGGCACTGTTGAGGAAATCTGGTTGATACAGATATGATAAGGTTAGATAACTAATTAGTCCATAGGGCACAACAGCAAAATTTTAATTATTCGTATCAGCAACACGACACTCATTATTGAAAAGTAAAGATTTACACCAGGTGGCTTCCTTCTTAGAAAATCTTAACTCAGACAGACAGAAGCCACCATAGACAGCAGAGTGGTGGTGGTGGAGGTGGGAGTTGAATCCCTCTTACCACCTCCATCTTCCCTCATGCCCTGATTGCTATCTTCATGTTCACAAAGGGCATCCAGCATATGCTTTGCTTGTAGGATTATTAAATGGGGCTCTAGGCTTGGGCCCTAAACTTGTCATCAAAACTCCTACTAAAAAAACACCCAGTGCTCCCAATAAGAGAAACAAAACATGGACCTAAAATATTCTCTTTATTCTGAAAGTTACTGACAACACAGAGAGGAAGAAAAGCAGCGGGGTACAGCTGCTTTTAGAGGCACATCATCTTCTACTGGAATAAACATTTTTACTCCCTGTGTAATGCAGTTTGTCTCACAAGTTTTAAATCTCACAACGTGGCTAAGAGCTATTGAATGGTGTTACAAGGCAAAAAGCATGCAGAGGAGCTAGCTGCAACTCTCCGGCACAGGGAGGACTATCAATATCCTAGTGATGGAAAGAGATGGGCCAGACAAAAGATATGACCCAACCTGAATCTCCACTTTGCCATTTTACTTTCTGGAGTATTTAAAAAAAGACAGATGGATGGAGCTGTTTCTAGAGAGTGCAGTGATGAAGAGGCTGAAGATGGTCTCTTTTCCTTAAGACGGAAATTGGAATTTAACCCACCTTTTGAAAACAGCAGAATACAGCAGGAGCAGTGCCACTAAAACAAGTAGAACTGAGCTGGGCAGTTGCAGAAACACATCTTTAAACAGCAAGATACAGCTGAAAAGCTCAAACGTGCTGAGACTGTGGCCAATTTTTAGATAGCAACTCACACAACAGATAGGCTATTTATCATGTGCTGATGTTTTCTCAACAGTTTTTAAATGTTAAATAGATCTTGAACCAATTCATGTTGCTCTGACAATTTTACGAGAACAAAAATTAAAATAATACAATCATAACTACTCTCCAAAAAGTTTGCTGAGGGTTTAGCATCAGACCACATCTATTGCACTAAGGGTTTTCAGATGGTGACATGCAACTGTTCCTGAAACATTCAGTCACTAATGCTGCTGTAGTTCACAAAACTGACTTTATTTAATTAACCAAGAATTGATACATATTTTATCGAGTACTTTAGAAGACAATGAGAGATTCACTGCTGCAAGTCATACTTTTAAATACAAAAGGGAAATTAGTAAAAAGTTAGGTACATGTCCAACATGAAACACAAACATTTTGCTTTCAGGAGCTTCAAGTTTTAAAGACTGAGAACTCTACTTACATCAAAGGGTTCAAACACATCTGTATCACAAAATCTTTCTATTGCACTATAGCTCCTTGTTCAAAACGCACAATGTGCATCTGCATTATCCACATATAAAGGACCATCAGCATGGTCAGACAGAAACAGTCTAGAAAAGGTCAGAGGGGTTGTAGGCTGTAGAAGTAGGGCAGTAAAACTGAGGCGTCTGGAGGACCAGTATCCAACACAAGCCCCGTTTCTCGCTGGCAATGCAACAGACATTAGGACTGCAGCTGTGCTACTGTCCTATGAAGAGGTAGCATAATACTATGGCTTTAAAGACTTTCTTTTAAATAAGGCTTGTCTGAGCTGAAAGCCACATAACAACTGAAGAGTTCTTATAATACTAGCCCAAAGTATAGTATGGCAGCACTGTGGGATTCATTTGTTTAACAACAGCTGCCAAATCCAAGTAGGTGCACTATCTCTTTGAAATCTGCTGCAGCACATCATAAATGGTTCTGGGCAAAGGTGGTAACACCAATTACTTCTTTTTCCCCCTCATCCTCAGCCATATGGAGAATGCTGACAGTCGAGAATACAACAGCAGGTAACACTTGTGAACTGGAAAATGGAAGTCCTGCCTAGCTATTAAAGAGGTCCTACTTTGTCTAAAAAGACAACCTGGAAGAGGTGACTGGCAAAATATTTCAGTTACATGGACAATATAGCAAAACAAATATAACATTTGTGAAAGATACACACTGCTATAAGCACACTGGTGCTTAAACCCCTACCCACCTCACCTTGTATCTAAAATTCAAGACAAAGGCAATTTTAATGCTCATTGAAGGTAGAGGTCCTGGGCAGGGGGGATGACATTAAAGCTGAATGCTACTCTCCCAAAACAGTCCAGTAACAAACCAGGTCAGTTTCCCAATTTACAAACACTCCCCCTTTTGTCAGCTCCAATACACTTCAGTATCTTATTGTTAATTAAAATTTAAGTCACAGGGTGTGTGGGGAGAACAACCTTTCATTGCATTTACATCTACCTCACCTTGGCTATCAGGTGCTTGGCTCTGCTGAGGCACTCAGATGCTACTGTAATAGAAATAACACTATTCTCAAGTGGGGTTTGAAAACCAGCACAATTAATACTGTGTTTGATACTACAAACATGTCAAAACAAATTCCACACATACAAACATTACAAAACAGCTTCTACAAGCCATTATAAAAATGGATCCAACTTCACTGATCTTCAGTCCAAACTCCAAGGCGGATTTGTTAGTTACTAAGACCAAAACAACTGAGAAATAGAAATTAAACTTTTAGCTTACGTATCATTACATTTGGTAAAAAAAAAAAAAAAAAAA
>NW_020799091.1:10395031-10407168 GCF_003259725.1 Athene cunicularia | reverse complement strand
AAAAAAAAAAAAAAAAAAAAAAAAAAAAGTTTTAAGACATTATTAATTTATTAATACATAGAAAATTCAAAATCCCTAACATTTACAGTACCCCTTTATAATAAGCCTGTTTGTAGTTTCTTTTCCATCAGTGCCAAGTAATTAATCTGAGACATCAATGTTGAGATGGCTAATCAAAACATCTCAGGCTGAACAGAGAAACCTCTATTTTTTCTGTGAATACACAGCCAATATCAGTGGCCAGCCACCACCTGGTACAGAGTAACCAGCCTCATTTAAAAAACAACTACAAAAAAAAAAAAAAAAAAAAATTCCAGGGCTGAGAGCCCCAAGACGCCTCACTTAAACCCCAGAACTGAGATGGTTGCTCCCAGCAGAGCAACACTTCAGAATGCAACGTGGCCATCTCTTTTTACCTACAGGATTATGTTTCCTATCCCTGTACAGCATAGTGCTAGTTCTTTCTTGCTGCCAGCTTCAGTTGCATTCAAGGCGTGTCACTTGCTACTCATGATAGAGATTTTTTGTCTTTGTTGTTCCTTGTGTGTTTGGTTTTTTTAATAAATAATGAAAGGCTACAACATGCATTTTCATGTACATGATTGCTGATTATTATACAACATGTAGTCTGTAAAACAGCTTGACCACTGAGGAATTGTCAGGCTATCAAGATGGTTGCATTCAAAGAGCAGCACCTTGTGTTGAGCACAGTGAAGGCAGAGGAGAAGCCCTCCTGCAGTGTGAAGCTCCTTCCTGCTGTGGCAGAGAAGCATCAGCATGAAGAGTCTATAAGCCTTTGGCGAAGTTTTTTATCTTCTCTCGGACTCACGTTGCCACTTGCATCATGGTCTGTCAAAACTAAAGAGAAAGTAAACCTTTAGAAGGGAAAGGGCCATCAAACCACTTGACACATTCTTGTTTACAAAGGAACTGCCACCAAGAGAGCGCTGCAAGGCTGCCTGCTGCCCTGTGCTGTGCTGGAGCTGCTGAGCAGCCTCCAGCTGCCCCTGTGCAGTCCAGATGTGGCACCCAGCAGCAGGATGCCCTGCAGCCTCTCCCACCCTTACAGTCCAGGGGCAGCACCTACCACTGGTTTGTTAACATGGTTACTGATTAAAACATGTTGATGCCACTAGTGACAGAAGGAAACTTTGCTGATGGGTGGTGAAGTCTGCAGCTGCACCCAGGCAGAAGGAGAGGCTGCACCAGCCAGAGCTGGTCATGAAATGGCAGCTTCTTTCTGCAGTGCATTTTAACAGAGCTTCAAGCATGACTTTGTTCCACTCTGGAAGAAAACAAGTCTTTGAACTGTTTTTGTGAGATGAAAACAGTCTCAAAACTTCTGCTTTCAGATAAAAATGAGTCAGATTTTCTATTAGCTTTTTCAGCTCCTTGAGCAGATCTCCACCTTGGGCTCTTAAATTCTCCTACCAAAACCCACCCACCTGTCATTTCAAAAAGGGACATATTTAAGAGGAAAACTATTTTCTGTCAGAATTCCTCCAAACTGCTGTACTAGAGCTGGCTGCCACAGGTCCTACTAGTTTGAAAATAATTCTGCTTGTTTGTTCTGAATTCCTCTGTTGTATAAATTGACTTCTCCAAACCTCAGCCTACCAGAACTTTTTGACGAAAGTACAAAGGAACAGTTACCCTCTGGGTGCTGCTGCTTCTTTTTTATTAAGCACAGGGCATAGCTCTCTGAAGAGAAAATAGATCTAATCTTTTTCCACCTTTGAAACAGTTTTTTAACTTGCCCTCAGCATTGTGCTTGCCTACTAAGGTCAGCTGCTAAACATTTTAAAGTATCTTCCCTTCTGACACTGAAGAGTCAGCCCACAGATTCTGAACTACTTCTTTCAGGGAAGTAGGCACTGGTGTCATCCTGCTGCTGTGGGGACAGCTACAACATAGGTCGTGCTCACATCAAATGGCAAGAAAGCTCTTCCATTCCTTTATGCCTCTCCCTGGATATGTGGCTTCTCTAATTGGGCATTTGAGGAGGGAATTGGAATCACACTTAAAATATGTCACATGTTTTAGCACAGAATCGTTGTCTACATATAAGAGTGATTATTCGGGGCTGATCATGTCTGGGAACTGGTGGGAATATTCAGAGAACAGCTGCATCAATCCAGATTGACTCAGACCATCAAAAAAATCACTTTACACTCAATCTTCCTTTCTTCCTGGGTAAGAGGAACAGAAGCATGTTCACTGGTCCCAGTCCCACTTCCCTTCTTTTGTCATTTTCTGTTCCTCTGCCAGAGGCATTTCTGAGCACAGACTTATTTTTACATTCATCTAAGACTTCTGTCAAAGCCTGAATGAAAAGCAGAAGCAGCAGTTACTATTCTTTTGAGCTAATCTCTGAAAAATAAATGTCCTGAAACCACCAGCCTTCTCCTTTCAAGAGCAGCCTACTCTAGACAGTCTAGTTCTCTTCTACTGTGCAGGTGTCTTAAGGAGTTCAAGTTCAGACAGCTGAAGCCTCTTACTGCTAGAGCAGAGATGTCAGCGGGGACCACCAACTTAACAGACACTTCAGTGTTTAGCCTGTGCCGCTGACTTGCAACACCACAATCGTCAGGCACACACATGAAGTTGTAGCAGTTATACTGCAGACAACATAGCAAGGTCTAAGCAGGTCCATTTTCTTGTAAAATATATCGGGTTTTGTAGGAATATACATCTCTGTAACACCTGCTTTGTTTTGCATGAATGAACTTCTGGTGTAATGAATTCCTTATCTCTCTATGGCTTGGATGTGGTGTTTTTGTGGTTTTAATTTACTTGACCTTTCTTTTTAAGGAAAGAGCAGATCACCTTACCTTGTAGCTCTGTTGCATTTTTTTCCAGCTCTTCCGTAATTGTTTCTTCAGGCTTTTCCAACGTAGCTGTTCCTGGCTTCCCATCTACGGTATCTGTCTTAATAGTACCAAGGTTTACCAAAAGTTGCATGACATCAAACTTCTCAGAAACTGCAATGTTCTCCAGCACTTTGAGGCATTTAAATGATTTAAGTTCACTCACATTTTCCTCAAGAAAGAGGAGGTAAAGGCTTAAGTCATCAAAACACTTTGACTTAAGTTTCAAAACATCAAAAGTTGGCAAGATTTCATACACTTTGAGAATGCCCGAATTCCACCTCCATGGAACAAACATTGCATACACTACCAGCGGCATCACCAGAAGATAGACTAGCAGGTTAATATAGCTGAGTACCTTGAAGACACCAACAGCAATAAGCTTGCACTGAACCACTTCTGGAACAGTTGTGTCATTCTTTAAGATCCCAGTTTTGATAGTGCAGAGAAACTCATCACTCAAAGAGGAGAGGCTAATGTAGTAGCCCAGGTAGAGGCATGCAATGAAAATTATTACTAGCGTGAGTAAACGGCAGATAATGTATTTAATTATTAAGCATTTGGAATTCTTCTTTGTCTTCAGGTACTGCTCCACAATTGGGTATTTAAAGTGGCTTTCAGATATTTCCCACAAACTGAAAGAGAGAGAAAAAAAACAGATCACATAGATCAGATGCTGCAGCATTCACCTCCCTCAAATTTCAAAGAAACCTAGTACTCTAAAACAGACACAAGATTGGAATCCCTCTTACTGAGGTAAATCAATGGTAGTTTTAGTGAAGTCAATAGAAAAACAACGGAATAGCAGATAAATTAAGAATATTGACATTCTAATACAGAAAATCCAATTAAGAGACAGAAGAGCTCAGACACTGGGAAAAGGAAAAAAAGCATTGACCTCACAGCAAAAAAGTGGGTTTGTTCTTTTCCAATACAAAACAGGTATATTCAACAAACCCAGAGGAAAAGCAGATCTCCCAATCACTTGTTCAATAATAGCACACTGGAAAGCTTTTTACTTGTCAAGATGTAACTCCACACTCTAAGGAGCAAACCTACACCCCCACTGCATTGCTTGTACCCCCACACGCAAAGAGAAACAACTACCCTCATCTAGGATGAGGCAGAAACTGGATCTGGGTAGAATAGTGCACCAGTTTGATCAGAAAGGGGGTGTTTGCTTTTGTTGGGTTTGGTGTTTGGTTTTTGCTTGGCTTTTTTTTTTTTCTTCTTTAAACAGAAGCTTTGAAGACCTAGATCTGAAAGGACAGGAGATGACAAGATTTACTCACAGCATGCAAGCAACTGTCAAGAACAGTGAGAACTGAGGACTTCAGCCATCCCTATTTTCTTATGCTGTGGTGGGTAAAACTAATTAACACCTACTACAACTAAAGAAATCAGGATATCTCAGGTAATTAGTCATCTGAAGAGTTCATCAAATGTTTTCTTTGAAAAAAGAAAGCTATAAATTCCAGCTTCAAGTGCTCACAGTAATGATTTCAGATATCTTCTTCTTTTTAAAACAACTTTTCAAGTGTCAGGCCACCATTCACTTTTGCAATAAATTTCTAAGAGAGCATAGGTGTCATCTGTTAGGAGCTTAAGGAAAATAGCAAAGAAAGCCAAGCCCCAGCATCTTACCTCTGTGTCAAGTTCTCATTAACAGCTGGAACCAAATCAGTAGGGTCCCTGGGGTCTCCACTGCGGATGCTATTAGCAGCTTTGATTGCCCTGTTATAGGCTTTGTCAAGTTCTTCCATAATAAATTTCAGGTCTGAAGAAAGGTGAGGTGCTGCAGTGAAGCGCCAGAACAAACATGGTAGATACAGCAGGATAGCAACGAGGAGAAGGATGTATGGGAAGAACTGAAGGGAGAAAAAAAGCCAGATTAGGTTCCACCTGTATATAAAATGAGTAAGTCATCCAGTCACCATCATTCCCTCTATGTCTATTAAATTCCCTATAATTTTATTTAAATGCTTCTAGTAAAACCCATTTTTGTTGTTATTTGGGATATGCAGGGAAGCAAAATCTCTTTTCATATAGGTCCAGTAACCTTGCTTTGCCAAAAGAAAAAAAAAAAAGGCAGAATAAAGTTAGCATGATCCCAATAACATTTTCATTGCATATTCAGAACTGCACTGCTGGAGCTGAAATGGAGAGAGGCAGCATTAACCTTGAGAACAACAGATAGCAAAGGCAAGCAAAGCAGCTATCAGAGACGCTGACTGGAAGAAGATGATTTATGTCACATAACTCTCCTTCCCAGACGTGTCACCACTGTTCATAGCAAATAAAATGCTTCAAACACCAGCAAAATCTCTCCTGCTCTCTATTAGCTGTCAGGAGGTTAATGAATAGACCCTTTATAATGCTGTAACTGCCTGCAAACACACACGCCTGTTCAGAGTGCATGACATACAGTGACTCTAAAGGATGTAAGTGTGGTTGTAATATTTATGGGTATTTAAATATTTTTAGATTAACTCCTAATGAAAACCAACACAAGGCATCAGAATGGTCTGGTGTTAATATAGCACTGAAAAGTCAGTCCTTACACAGTCCCCACTGCTTAGGGAAAGGGCTGAAGCAGGTATAAAATAGAAGAGCTTGAGTCTTTTCATCTTTCTTCCAGTCATTGACAAGTAGGAATTTTTCACCATGAGATTTAATCTCTAATTCCTTCCATCTGCTGGAAAGATAGTATTTTCTATCTACTGTGACATTCAAGGCATACATTCATACATAACATTACCCTTACAGAGACACAATGTAGGATCTAGTCAGACAAGCAGTGAGTTAACAAAATGTACTGCAAATTTGATTAATCTCTAATTCGCTACATTCAACTTTTGACAGCAAGCACACTTAAATCTAGTGTCAGTTCCTAAGGAATTTTGAATTAGTTGTGGTGAGAAAATTTGAAACAGATTTGAGGTATCTTAAATGTTACAACCATGCACACATACACACTCACTGGAAAAGCCAATAGAGAGTTTTAGAGAGAGATTGGACTGAAGTAATTAATCAGTGCAAGTGGAACAGCTCCATTTACATTTGTAGATACGTAACAAGATGATAATCTGGACCTGATATTAATCTGTTAATTTGTGTTTGCATTAAGAGAGATTAAACTTTTCTATACAAAAAATAAATAATTTGATGTTATTCAACGTTTTACCCAGGAAAGCTACTTTTAATATCACCTACCATTAAAGAAAAATCCCATGTTATTATTAATACTAGCAATGCATACAACATATTAGCACATAAATAAAAACTGACTTCTTAAAGGAACTGCATCAGCAACTGGAGACCATAATACAAACCATCATTCTGGATGTGCTTGTTCTCTACATAGCAGTCAGATTGGAAATTTGTGAAACACTGTAGGACAAAGCCAGGAAAAGCAGGAAATAGCCCCAGAAAACTGAGGATGCTATATTTAAAGGTCAGCTTTCCCTTGCAACCCTTCTTATAAATTCATACTTTTAACTGTTTCTGCTGAGTAGCAACATAATTGAACTTGGCCAACATTGCTACTTCATTCTCTAGGTAATCTCTTGAGAAAGCAAACTTCAAGAAAGGCTCACCTTTAAAACTGAAACGGAAATCCTGCAGGGATGGGCTAACCAAGTAACAAGATTGTTTCAAAAACCTAGTTAAGATAGCAAGGCAGAGTTGACTGTAATTATACCGCACATCCCACTAGAGGTAGCTCTTCCTCACCAGTAAGGAACAAGCACCAACCCTGTGCTGCTGTACCAAAGCTGTGGTCTGGCCCCTCTCCACCGCAGGGGATTGACCTCACAGGCCAGAGGGACCTAGGGGATTCCTTCTGACATCCTGGAATTGCTGGGGGCTACTAATCCTACCAGTACTCCCACTGAATCCATACTACCTTCTGCACTGCTAAACCACGCTCACTGAATGGATTGTCTAGTCACCACCAGGAATTTCTTCCCTTCAAAGCTCTGACCTACACCAGCAGCCAAGACAGCCCCTGGGTGTGGGTGCTGCTCCTCTTTTTGAACTGCTAACTGCTTTTGCCCAAACTGAGCGAGCTCATTCTTCCAAAATCACATCCTTACTGGCTGTCACCTCTCAACTCTGCTATACCCTTGACAAGATCCTTCCCCTATGCCCAGCAGCCCCCTAGAGACTGCACAGAGCCCTGCCCTCACTACTGCCTCTCTTCCCTCTGCACACAGCAGATAACCTCAGATCATCTGCTTTTTTCCAGTCTATCATTTCCAATTGAGATGTAAAGCTCTGGCATGCCCAGCGTGTTTTTGTAGACATCTCTTCAACTCAAACCCACCAGCTCAAGAATCTGCCCTTCGTACTTATCACATATTTATCACAGTGCCACCAGGTCTCACAGGTCTAAGTCCTGGATGCCTTGGTCTACCCAGAGCTTTATGGTTTCATGTCCAGGCTCTTTCAGTCCTCTGAATTCTGTATTATGTCGAAATAGAAATGATCTATCTATGAACACAGCTTAAACATATCTAAACTCCTCTAAACTGCTGCAACACCCTTTCCATAGCCTTAACAAAGGCCAGCTGCAAAGCCTGTTTGCCTTCACTTACTGTCATTACACCCCTTAGCACCCTTCTATTGGTGCCAGACAGAGAAAGAAACAACAAAGAAAAATCTGATTTAGTAAGGAGTAACCAAAGCCGCTTATACTGGTTTATACCACTTGGCTTTACTACTCACTCATTTGAAATTTTACAGGCGTCAGAGGATTTATTAATTCCCTGTCTGACCCTCAAAACTGCAAATGCCACCAGCAGTATCCAATTAATCCTTGAGATCACTTTATCCTGAGGCCTACAAGACATGCAGCAAGAGGAAAGACAGTTGACACCCTGAAGTCATCACCCAAAACCTCCATTATCCCAGTCCCCATCTCTTCCTTTATACCTAGAAAAAGACTCTGTGGGCACATTCTGCACTTGCGTAGCACCTTGGCATCAGCCCTACTGCTCTGTCCCAGACCTCCTCCAATCCCTCCCATCTCCCCTGACTCATTACAGACTGTTGTCTTAAGAAAACCAGCTTCTGCCACCTTTCCTTGAACCTCCTCCTCTCCCCAACTCCTTCACCACTGCCTCTTCACCTAGAAGTATCACACCAGTGGGGAAAAGGCACATTTGCCACATGGTTACTGGGCTTCCTCTCACCAGGCTCTCATCACTCCCAAAGCTGTAGCTTATGGCAGCATGAGAAAACACTATACAGCTCTTTTCTGAATGGTCTCAAAACCAGAGCAGCAGCGTGACCATTAGACCAGCTCTTTTTGTTTGGAAACAAAAGCCTGTATTTGTCAGCCCTTCCACAGCACTTGATGCACAACTCCATCCTTCTCGGATTCTGGCTTTTTTAAAAATGAAAGATACGCTTGTTCTATTTGTTACCAGTAGGCTTAGATAACCAGCAAATTGTTTTGAATCATTAAAATTTAAGGCCTTGAACCCACAGGCAGAAGTGAAAATGCAAAGTCATCTGGCACGAGTCCTAGGTTTCAGAGCAACAGACTCAGATTATCCAGCTCATCTGACTACATTTTACAGTCACACATAGTGACTTCCCATTTTAAGAAGAGGATTCTGTGATATTCATATACAGATGATCATGTGCCATACAACATTCTTTTATGGTTTATATATTTACTTCCAAGGCACCAAATACACAAGGTAGAAATGCTACTTCAGTCTTGGACAGTTCATGGTATTTAAGTTAAATGGGAAGTGTCATGGACCTCAAGAACTGTATGGTCAAAGATATGCCAGAGAAAGATATTGGCCTAAAAGTAAAACTCAGTTTTTCCTTTGTTGTCTAGTTATTAATGCCCTTTCCAATGGCAAGTTCATAATGTTGGATGTAAGATGGTATGAGACTACGTTATTAAAGAAAGGTCTTCTAAAAGCAGATTAGAACTGATACATTAGAGTAGATACAATAGCCTATCATTCAAAATGCTCCTTTCTGAACTTCCTTGGTCAAAGTGCACTGAGGGCTACCACCCAGTGCTTCAACCTGGATGCCCCGAGTCTTGACTTCCACCCAGCTGCAAGGAGAAAAGAACAGGCAAAAGCCCATCGAGTTTGGCACTCAAAAATACCATAGCAGAGCTTCAGCTAGGCTAATCCAAGTTTCTGGAAGGTACTCAGCATAGGTACTGTGTGAATAATATTCAGCATGAGACAGACAAACCTATTAGCGCATGCACCAGGGACTCAGACTAGAGTCCCCTGTTTTCTACTAAGTGTTGCTGAGCTCCTGAAAGCTAAAGCTGATGGAAGCAGGTTCACCTGCCTTGCTTGTCCCTTCGTCTGATGGCGCGCTGGGTGGGACAGTGAGCTCTCGAGGAAGCTGAGCACTAGAAAGCCAAGAGGTCAACTGCCCCTCATGCTGTACCACTGCTGTTCATTTCACTTGACAAACCTCTGAGCTCCGCATACATTACAGGCTATACCCACACTCCTTATGAAAGCCAAGAGTACCTAATACCTGAGCAGGGTATGTCTGACAACTCAACATCAGAAACTGCCAAAGCCTATGTTAACTGGTACTGATGAGGCACTGAAATACAAACCTTATCTGAGCAGTAATCTGTGCAGAGAAGGATTCCTCCCTCCAGGCTAAAGATGTGTATGCTCAGCGTCACTGTTCTGCAACAAGTAACTGAAATGGGAACTGCAGAATTCGTGCCTCTCTATCTCTCAGCTGTACTCTGAGAGTAACACATCCTACAGGTCAGTCAAAGATGAAAACAGGACCAGATCTGGCACTGGCTGTTTGGTAGCCTGTGGCACAATACTTGACCAAGCCCTGCAATATAGAAAGCATGATCCTTCTGGACAGCAAGAGCTTAAGAAATAGGATGTCCAATGGTGTTATGATGCAGAGCCCTGAGCACCCATCTCTGCACAAAACATTGTTTCCAGTCTTGTGTTCAACTCTTGCAAAAGCAGCTATAAAGGTTATCATCAAAGTAAATTTTATGCACATCAAAATGCCTGCACTTCATAGATGTGTGCTATTCTCTTACATCACTGACCATAAACAGGTTGAGCAATTTTAAATCAATACTAGCTACTACAGATAGAGAAGAACCATCTACTCCCTTTACCTCTACCGTGCTCACCTTTATTTTCCTCCTTGATTCTCCCCAACTAATAATAGACTAGAAAATAAAGTCATTAGATTAGACTGCAAGCATTCTGACTGCTACCATATCTAATAGTGGTCACACGGTAACTTTAAGAACACAGAACTGTTAGGCTGCACAGGTCTGAACTACAGCCTTGAGAAAATACATTAGCATACAGTACTCAACAAAGAAGGAAGCACTAAAGTGTCTTCAACTCACCCGAGACGAAAATATTTCTCATTAAAATATAAAATCATGGTGAAGTGTCTGCTTCTTCAGTTCCAAATTTCCATTTGCCACTGGGAAGACGCTAAGCAAAGGCACCAGTCCCCAAGCAGGCTAATGACAGCAATGACATGTTTCCAGAAGCAAAGGTATTAAGCTCTCTCTGGATACGACCTTATTCCTTTTTGAGTCAATGGGAGATGTTTCACTGGTGTTCAAGGCAGAAACATGATCTATAAGTGACTCATCATTCTGGCTGAGATACTATCTTGCCTCCAGACCTGAAAGTGAATCTCAAACCATACATGACCTTTATTACCCAACCTGTTACTTATTTTCTGTTTTGATACAGCTTAAAAACTGTATTTTTCCAGTTTCAATTAGTAAGATGAATGTGACTGAAGTAGCTCTAACACTACACTCTCAAAGAATGGTTTATAAATGCATCTATGTTCAGGTTTCCTTGCTCTGACAGCCCTTAATCCCTCTGGGTGGGGCTTTATAGGTGAAACATGAGGAGTCCTCAGTCAACTAAGAACTTGTACAAACAGTGAGTAACAAGAACCAGATAACAATCATGATTATAATCATACCAACAACATAATGAAGAACCTCAGAGGATTTTTTTGGTGTATTTACAGACAAGCAATTCAAAGAACAATCCACAGGTCCATGGTAAATTTTACTCCTGTTAGGAAAAGTGAGTATTTTCAACAAGGTAAGTTTCACTTCATACAAAGACTTCAGACCCACTCTTTGTATGCAATGCTTTGAGCAGGTCCCACAGCACTTGCCCTGCACTTTTACAAAGATCCGCGCCTCACAACCAACCTCTTCTGGCTGTGCCATGTATGAAGACCTCTTCTTTCTGCTGTCAATTAGATTAACTGTTTGCCTGCATTTCACACTGGCTGAATTCCCTCCTTCTGAGGAACCATCTACTCCCTTTACCTCTGCTTTGCTTACCTTTATATTTACCTTTACCTTCCTCCTTGATTCTCTCCAATTAATAATAGACTAGAAAATACAATAATTTAAAAAATCCCTAGAAGTCCCTTGATCATAGCCACCTCCATCCTAGTAATCCAGATTTCAGGGCTAGAGAGAGGTCATCACTCCATGTCCAACTGCTCCTCAGCTTGCTTGGAGGCTATCATGTCTGGTGGCTATGAAGAGCCAGTAAGATGATGCTCACTGTTATCCTGAATGTGTTTGTATAAATTTCTCTGTGAACTAAGAATTAAAAAGGGTTTGCAGTACAATCTCCTCCTCCACTAGACTGCAAGGATTGCCCACTCACAATGGCCAAAAGCTTGTTTCTATTTCAGTTAAGGATCAAGCTAAGTTTTATCAAAATAAATTGTCAGGTGGAGCATTCATCTTTTACAGGCAAAAAACAAACTATCTGCACAGAGGGGGCAAATACATAACTTTTCCATCCCACATCACCACTGTCTCTCTTTAACACTCATCTTTAGAAACCAGTATCTCTGCTCTGACACTTCAGATGTACACAAGAAACCTCCTGAGAAAATGAAGTCTGAATGGAAAACCCCAGAAGAAAAGAGAGACAACAGAAGAGTGAAGCCCAACCAGACTAAGATTCATCAATGACAAACCTGAAGATGAGTCTTGTCAGACCACTCAACCATATTGTCATTTTGTCAGCTTTTTCACTGATAAGGAGAAGGAAATCTTAGCATTAAGCTAAGTATACAGGCAGGACATACTGCAGTCTCTTCTTTCCATTCATCTACCTGCAGATAATTTGTTTCTTGAATTGTGCATTTGAGTACACACTTACTGTGGTGGTTTGACTCTGGCTAAATGCCAGGTATCCACCAAGTCGCTCTATCACTCCCCCCCCCCTCGCTGAAATC
>NW_020799091.1:10380901-10394981 GCF_003259725.1 Athene cunicularia | reverse complement strand
CCTCCTTTCCCCTTGTTTTCTCAACAAGGCAAAGAGGGGAAAGAAGATAAAACAACCCTTGTGGGTAAAACAAAAGCAATTTTAATATAAGCAAAGCGAAGCAAAGGTCCATGCACAGAAGCAAAAATAAGCAAACAGATTTATTCTCCCCGTGCCATGGAGAGGCGCTGTCGGGCCCTCTCAGGAGCAGGGCTCCCATACCGGAGTGGTTGCCTCGGAGGACCAAGGGTGACCCCAGCCCCTTCCTCCTTTCCCCAGCTTTATACTGAGCAGACGTCATGTGGTATGGAATACCCCGTGGGTCGGTTCGGGTCAGCTGTCCTGGCTGTGTCCCCTCCCAAGATCTTGCCCACCCCGTCCCACTGGGGGAAATGTCAGAAAGAGCCTTGGTGCTGTGTGAGCTCCACTCAGCAGCAGCCACAGCCCCAGGGTGCTACCAACACCCTGCAGCTCCCGACATAAAACAGCACCGTGAGGGCTGCCATAGGGGAAAACCAATTCCAGTTCAGCCAGACCCAGTATAGCATTCCACTAAGGTTATCCAGTGAGAAGAGTTATTCCAGATCACTGGAAATTTTAAAAATCCTGTTCTCCAAGGAAAGAGGCCCTGGGCACCCTCTGAGAGTGCACAGATCACTAGAGAGGCAGGGAACCCAGAAAGTTGCAGCATGCTCCTCCTCTCTACTCCAAAACAAGTTTCCAGACTGATAAATTCAAGTGTTGGGAGCTATCTCCCTGAGCAGAAAGGACAGCAGTTAAAGGTGCCCAAGCTTCGGGGATTGCTCAACATTGAAACATACATTTTATTCATCAAAAATCCCAGTGCAAACCTGCACTCTGAAATAGGAGGGAAATGGGAAGGTTTCAGTTTTTCTGCAATGCAACCTGGTTTTGATAATCCTTCAGAGCAACCAGATGCCTATAACCAAAGCAGGGCAAGTCGCTGAAATCTGGTTTCTTCATCAAGAGCTACACAGTTCTACTTCCACTCTGTACCTTGATGAGCAGTGTCCTAGGATGCAAACCTCTGACAGCATTTCTGACAGAGCACAGGGAGCATGCCATAAGGAAATCCATCCATTTCAATCAAGAATTAGGGCCTCCAAAACCGTAACCTAGTGCCTCCTTAAGCATTTCTTATGGAGCCTCCTAGCACACCAATATAGTGAAATGCTAAGTGAGTCAGAATATTAGAAAGAACCTCAAATCCTTTTAAATAAATGCATTGCTGCCCAGAAAGAAAAAAAAAAAAAGTCTCAAGTGTTGTCTTAGGAAAAATTGGGCCTAACTATCTTTGCTGTCCCTCTACATGCACCTCTGCCCTTCCACTGCAGAGTCAAATCTCTCACCTGAGCTTAGGAAGGCTCCCTTGTCTGATTAACATGACTGTGCTCCCAAAGGCTTTGCTCTCCCCATTTTAAACATGGTTATCTAGCCAAAATCTGCAGAGCAATGAGGCTGTACATCCCTTGCAGTGCACAGCCTGCAGCAGGAGACAACCCAAGCCCTGCTTTCCTGCAGAAGTGATCAGCCCCCATGGCAAGCCACCCTGCAGTGCAGCCAGCAGCTGCTGGCCCTGGATGCAAACAACAGCCCAACACCTTCAAGTGTTCCCAGCACAATGGGAACCAAAGTTCAGTGTTAATAGCTGCAACACCACTCCTTCCTCGGAAACTTGTTAAGCCTGGAAGTTGATGAACAACCAGTATAAAGATATTAATTAATACTGGCCTCCAAACAGCATCTGCAGCTGCCAGTGCCTGGCTCAGTGGAAGGACAGGTGACTAAGCATGGATTTAGGAGGTTCAGATGAGGCACGCAGCCTCTACTAGAAGCTCTGACTCAGCCATTCAGATGTACTTCTTGCAGCCAGTCTGCAGGGTATTTGCAAGGAAACATCACATAGCATTAAGCTCTCATGGAGGAACTGTGGGAAGAAGGGCCCTGCATCAATTCCTGAGATGACAGCACCAGTCAGCAAATTAACATGGATTGCATCATAAAAGTATGACTACTTAACTATTAGTCATGGCTGGCAAACTAGGAGGCTTACAGCTATGAGTAGATGACTGGTATAAAACTCAACATAAAGAAATGGGGTAACGAGAACTCATTCCCTCAAGAGAAGAGGCAGCAACATACCCAGGTTTTCAGGTAGAGTTTCCACCCACACATTGCCTGCATTGCAAAATGTCCCAGCAGCTTTGTCTGGCCTCTGTAGGTCTGGCTGAAGTGGAGCACTAACTGAGTAAGGAATAGTTCAGGCTAGAAACCACCAAGTCTGTCTTTAATATTGATGAAATGCAAGACCATTGGGTCACGGTTATGAGTGGAACAAACTGGATAAGGCAGTAGTAAATCCTTATAGTTAATGATTTGAGTCAGTAAATAAATCAGAGAGAGCCTGAATAGTCTTTCAGAGGAGATACCACCAGCTGACTGGACAATAAAAGCTGAGGTACCAGATACATAAACAAACCCCAGAAATACAGGTGCTACAGGTCCCAGACCCGAGTTCCCTAACAACACATTCTCCTCCACTTCCAGGTGCCAGGAGGGCAATTTGCTGGGGCAAGCAATAAGGGGGCTGGGGAAGGCAGCACAAAACGCCCCAAATTTGCAGAGCTCCAACAGCATTTCTCACCTTGGCACAAGCACTGCTCAAGCAGGGCGATACTGCCTCTTGAGCTGAGTCAGCTCCAGGCATTGGCATGGCATTTACTCAGAGTTTGTAACTCCTGCCAAAGTTCAGCTAACCACTTTGAGCCAGCTCAAGTATCTTAGTACCTGCTGCACTTTTTACCCATAAAGTTTCTCGCTGTGAATTCAGTATGATGATGCTTTACCTGGAGCAGTGAAAGCCAGCTCACAGTTTGCAAAGGAACAGCCTGTGAAAGCTCAGAAAAGCACACTGAAGACAGGGTTTAAACCTTTTGGCACCAGTGACGAATTTCATCTCTCCCAAAATGCCTATCTGCCATGCAAAACTCCATGCAAAACTGGCCAAGTGTAACACAATAAAAATACAAAATGTTTTTACTACGCTGTTTTCCTAAAGTAAGCTTTTGATACAAGCATTAGGGCAGTTGTTGTCTTGTATCCTGATTTTAAAATAACTCCTGGCTAAAGCCAGGTGAGGCACTCAGCTCCAGGGCAACACAGAAATATTTACATTACTCATGTGTCAGATAACTGGTGATATTTGTTATTACAGCATGACAGACTCTTTATTTAAAAGCAGAAAATACCTTCTCTAGCACTACCCTCTTTGGAAATAAGGGAAAGAAAACATGTTCTCTAAAAATAGTTAACTCAAAGCCAAGGACTATAACAGAGAAGAGGAGCAAGAAAAGTGAGGTAAAGGCAGGATTCTAAGTGGGGACAATTTTTCGAAAAGATGATCCGTACATACTTTATGCAGCCACAGGGGAATGTTTTCCAAGTTGTTCTGGGATGGTTGCTTCTGCTGCACAGCTGCCCAGCAGTAAGAGTCTACATAAGCAGCCTGTCGCCAGGAGAAGGAGCTGGGTGCAAAACAGCTTATCTGAGCACCTGGGAAAACAAAGCAAAAGTTATATTTAAAAAAAAAAAAAAAAAAAGAAATCAAGTTTAGGAAGAAAAACTCACACTTGGCATCCATTTGGTTAAGTGACCGAATGAAACACAGCAGCTCTGAAGGGAGGAGAGTCACAGAATTCCCACTGCACTCAAAGGGTTAAACTCCCACAGGGGACTCTCTGATGACTTCTAAGGGTTGAGACAGTCTGTTAGAAGTACCTGTCTTTTAGGCCTATTTTCTTAAGTTTTGGGGGGAACAGGACCTCCAAGACCTCCTCTCTCACTTGCACTTGACTCAGGTTGGCCAAAGAGGAACCAGCAGATACCACCACATACCATCATGCCACTGTGTTTCCCAAATGCGCAACCTACCGCTTACACAGTTATTGAAACAAACCTCAGACAACACTCCCGCGGCTCATCAGCCCTTGCAGTGATGCAAGGGCAAGTCTGGCCCAGGGTGCTGCCACTTCTTCTGCCTCTGAGACTGCACATGAGTTTTGTGGGGTTCAAGTCACACACGTGAAAACAAGGATTTCCTCATACAACTTCTGGCAGAGCAATCGTGGCCCACAGATACCTCTAAAGGGTGCCAGACCTCATCAGCACAGTGACATGCTGTGCCCAGGATCAGGTGTACCACTATCATCACCACTCACTTCCAGCACCTCTCCAGAAGCTCAGGAGCTTCAAAATAAGACCAGGGCACTAACTAACAGCAAGAGCAGCTATTTAGCCAGCCTCAGCCTGAGGGTCAAATTCTATTCTGGCTAGCTACAGGCAGCAGTTGAGTCTTATTGCACATACCTCCAACAAGGAAGAGTGGCTATTAGATGTGGAGTATCAGTGGCTCCTCAGATGAGAGAGGATGAGGGGGGTTGATTTTCTTTCTGAGACTTTGGTAGTGAAAGCAAAAAAAAGATGTGTTTTCAGCAGGCTTTCTTAAATGTTGAAACAGGAGAGCTCTTTCACTGAACAATTACACAAAGCGGAGATGGCTTTTCCATGAGCAACCTCCAAGGCTTCCTCCAACACAACACTAATATCAAAAGTGCAAGAAGGGGGAAATAGTGCTACTTTTTTTTCCCCTTTATATATTAATCAAAATTAGTGCTAATGGCATCACTGTGTGCTTTATAGGGGAAAAGTATTTTGTGTAAGATTGTATCATTCTTGCCTTCTTTCTGGTTTAGCTTTTAGAGAATAAGAACTTCTTTTGTAACAGAAGCCAACCATGTTTGCCTTGTAACTTGTATACCCTTTTTACAATGTAGCATAGTCAAGGAGCATTACAAATAAAAGCCCTTCCTTATGAGTCACTGTTATAATTATTTCTAAGGCTGTAGTATAATAAGGACATGGTCTGATCTGTCACAAGCCTCCCTTATGGAAAACAAATTACTGTTTATCAGACCAGAGCTCATATGATTTAGCAAAGTTGGCACCAGACAAGCACTTGCACTCTCCCAAAGCTTTGGGAGTTTCTGCTTTCCAGACAATTTCCATTAGCTGTGGAAGCTCAAGAAATAATACACTGCAGGGGGGAAAAAGGGGAAAAAAAAAAAAAAAAAAAAAAAAAAAGAAAATAGCAGGCGATCAGAATATCTGCTCTCTGCTGGATAGAGACCATTTATGCTCTGCTCTCATCACTTAACGAACCTCCAGATGCTGTCGGTGCCCTGTGTGAAGCAGCAGACAAGTGACCCTTTCAAGGGGTGAGCAATAGGATTGTTCAGAAAGATGCTTTGTTCTATTCATATCTGTGTCTCTGCAACAAGTAACACATTCCATGTGTTCATTCTCATTAATGATTGGGAAACCACTGAAAGTGATGGGAGTGTCTAAATTGGTGAGAAAAAAAAGGCAGCCAGCCTCCTTATCCAAAGAGTTATGTGCACGACTTCACACCAGAAGAGCTACAGCAATGCCAGTGGTGCAGCAGAGCAGTGAACCTCAGTCTTCTTTCTACTCCCTGGGGTTTCAGCAGGGACATTGCAAACCTCTGGTAACTTGGGAGCCAAGCAGATAGAGCTCAACAACAAGAAGCAGCTGGGGACACTCCAGTTATTGCACTGGTTTTTAATTAACTTATTGCAGTCTTGGTTGTAGCACTTGTAACTTCGCATTAACCGTGGAAATGTTCAGGCTTAAACAGAGAGGATGGTTTTGTGCATTACCTACACAGAACACAGATTATTAAATGCATCTAAAAATAGTCACAATTTCCCATCTTTTTTTCCTTTCTTCTCCCCTCCGAAGGAGTAATATCAATAAATATGTACAGATAATTTATTTTATGTTGGTTTATTCTGAAGGAAGTTAAAATATGTAGTTTTTATTAGAGGAGAAATTAGGCAAAGGGCCAGACGCCTTCCACAGACCCTCTGTGCACACATGCATGCACCGAGCTATTTTCTGAAAGGTTAACAGTCCTCTACTATCAAAGGAACAGCCTGGCTTGGTGACATGAAGCTGTTCCCCGTCCTTTCCTCCACAAGTAACAGAAAGGGAGAAAGAAAAGCAGCAGCCAAGCCCATAACAACAGGGAGATAAAATACACAGTGGAAGGATGAGGAACAATAAGTGACTGCATTCATTAAGCAGTTGTCACAACAGTCTTTGGCCAAGTTATCATTACACTTGGCAACGTGGGTTTTGGTTTGTTTTGTTGGGTTTTTTTTCAATCATTCCCTGGTATAAAATCAACTTTGGAGAGTGAGTGATGGGGGATAAAAAAATGCGACTTACTATGGTTGCCCTGAACAAAGACCACCCAAAAGCGCTGCATAAACTTAGGACGGCAACAGCTGTGCAGCCACGTATGATAAACACTCACTTTTACAAGTGCACTAAGATTATCAGATGGAGCTGGTTGCTGATGGCAGGAATTACTTGCAGGCATGCAACTGAGTGCAGAGTACAAGTCTGAGTCACTGCAGCCAGCGAGCTGCAAGGCTGAGCTGTCACCCCACCCAGCTGCAGCATGTCTTCATGTGTGCCCTGCCAACAAGCCTCAGCTATCTCCTTCATTTCTGAACAAGGAAAATCCTTTTTTCCTCTGCAACTGGTTCCTCTGCAGCTCCTATACAGCACTGTAAAAACTGGCTTGGGGACTGCCTACAGGTGGAGAGCCTGTGCCCTGGTAACACTTTTTCAACCACTTTACCTAAGTCTTGCAACCTCATTTGGAAAGGACCTGTTATTAGGTGTCTAAAAAATCCTAGCTGAGACTTCTCCAAGTTGAGATGCAAGCAGTGGGCCTACTATGGCTCCTTTTGCCCAAACAGAAGTGGAAATTCTGGCATTGATGCTAAATGAGCAGGATACAAGTCACTTCTCTGTTTCCCATCTTAATGCCCCTATAGATGCGTTCCAAAAAAGAAACCTACCTACAAAAAGTAACTCCAAGAATCCCAAGGAAAATTTCAAAACTGAAGGACAGAGTCCCTATTCAGCACTGAGCTGCTCTGCTGGGGTGCAAGGCGAGACGAGCAGAGGACTTAGCATCCTCTGGCTGCATCCTTTACTAGAGAGAGATTAACCCAGCAAACTGCACTGGTTTTCTTCCCACTGGAGCAATACACCTCTCTGACTCTAAACATCTAATTAAGAAACTATAACTAACAGAGAGTACTTCCAAGAATCAATGTTAATCATATGCTGAACTATTTTTCCTGAATCAGGATCAGGTGATACAGTAGCTGGCAGGATTAAACCTTCAGTAAGTAATGATTTGGTTTCTAATGCACTGCAATCGCTGGAAAAAGATTTGCATAAGCTTGGATGAAAACCTAGCCATTAATTACTATTATAATTTTCCACCAGGCAAAATGAACTAGCCATGATACCCAAACATTTTATCTAGCAAGAATTATCCACATCAGCACCCACTAAAGGAAAACCCACAAACAAGAAGATCAGGGCACACATAAACAATGTACAGACTGCCAGGCACCATGCAATGCACATCCTTCACCTCGACATTAAAAAATATCTTAAAACATGAAAAAATATGTCTCAACGCATGCCAAAGAAGCAGCAACTGTATGTGTGGGTGCGCACACATGCATTAAGAGTGGACCAGAAGGAATTATTTTATTAGATTTATAGATGCTTCTCCTGGACCAAAGTGGTAGGTTGGGTGAAACAGAATAAACACTGTGTTTAAGAAGGAAGTATGGAGAGGCACAAATGGGGGCACTGGAGAAAAGAACCTGTTCCCTGAGGTTTACTTTGGCAGTGGCATAGTAGCAGAATGTAAAGCTCAGGTGATGCAATGTTTAAGTGGAGTGGGTCAGAGGAGACAGCAAGTACCTTTCCCTCTCCATGGGGCTGCCAGTTAGCCCCCAGGAAAGTCTCAAAATCATGCAGTGAGAAAAGAGCTGGGTATTCATCAAGCATTGCCTTCCGAATGATAGTTTATTTGATTCACAGGAAAAAACTTGTGAATGATATTTCCACCAGTGAGATTTAAGGAAAACAAAAAAGTTTCCCTTCATCTGAAGGAGAAACATCTCAAAACAGTGGCAATGACCACCTGGCTCCACTGCCAACATTGGTGATACCTCAAACCTCAGGCAACACCAGAGGACCGTGATGCTTTTAAAATAAATTCTGACACCAAAAGCAGCTTACCATCATTTTTGTAGGAAATATAAACCTGGCTCTGTAGTAAAAAATCTCCTCACCAAGAGCTGAAGATGTTCACCCAAAGACAATTTAGACCATATTAAAGTAAATGTTTTTACAAGTTTGTCCTGGCTCCCCAGGCAGGCCTGTTCCTGATGCTGGTAACTTCTGCTCTTTACTGAGCACTCCTTATATGCCAAAGAGCAGCACAGCATATGCTGCTGTTTTCTGGGGTCTGCACCTCTCACGAAAGATGCTTTGAAGTTCACAGCTTGGCTGCTCCAAACACTTGTTGACTCAGTCCTGTCATTAATGCCCTGGGTTTCAGAGCATCCTGCTAAACTAAATGCAAGGTATGCAAACATCAACTATTAGCATACAGCCTGCTTCGGCAGCACTTAAGAGATGTTTTTCAAGCTCTCAGCCAACAGCTGCCTAGTAATAGTCTTTGGTCTAGTTACACCCAACTTAACTTTAGCCCTCCAGCTCTTACGGAAGTCACAAGATAGGATTATTTCCTAAAAGCCTCCCCAGCAACTTCTGAATATGAAGGGAGAAGGACATCAGCAGGGAGGGCCAGCAAGGGAGTAGCAGGAGAGAAAAGGAGCATAATTCAAGAATTAAGACTATTTGTTTTGTATACTTGTTGTGATTTAGTCTCACAATTTCTTTTTTCCTTTCTATGCATTTGATACTCATGACTGTTCAAGAAACATGATTAACCTGTATAGAGAGATACAAGCTCAGCTGAATATGAAATAAGGCATGCATTATTATTATTATTATTATGCATCCCATAAAGGATGGGCATGGCTGTCCCCGAGGCAACCACAAAAATTGTTGGGAAGTCGCACCCAGAGTTCCCCACTAACACCCTTCACCCTGTGCTTTCTGCTGGCCAAAACACCTCAAATCCCACAGGCAGCCAAGTGGGGGGATGGGAACTAAAATGAACAGATTGGGAAGAAAAACCCTCCCAGAAATTAGTTGGAAATTGAGCAGGGCAAGCAAGAATTGTCACCACTGGGAGAGCCCAAAGTGGTCAATAGGGACACTACCCCATGGTGTGTAGAGCATAGGGCAAGGCTCCACTTTTGCACCTCTGAGCACCCTCCAGCATCAGAAAGCATCAGAGGGAAATAAGACTTTTCTAGCACAGCAAATCTTCATTTTGTCAGGTTTAAGCAGATGCTGTGGGTGGTTCATGGCCAGGCACTTCCTAACCCAGCATCCTACTACAACTGACAAGCCAGTAGTGCTCCCCAGGCCTTCATGCTGATTATACCCAAGTTTCAACAATGTGACAGTTTCTCTGTGCTGGGAAGGTTTCCAAGGTGTTTTCTTATATTATAAAACAAACAGAGCTGCTAAAACAAGAGGATTAATACATACCAGCTATGTATGAGCCACACACAGCCAACACCCAAACTGAATATATCATAAGGACTGCTGGTGGCCACCACAAGATTCCCTTCTCCCCTCTCCAGCTCTCTCCCTCTCTCCATCTCCCTTCCCAGCCATCACCCCTCAAATGAAGCCACGGCAAACGCAGCCAGCACACACCGCCTGCTGCACAGAGGTGCCCGAAAGCTGCTGTATACACAAGGTCAAACGACATCCTTTGACAAGCCACTGGGCATAAGCATGTATGAGCAATCCCCAGTTCCTTTCCTACGGGTAAAGATGCAAATATTTGATGTCGAGTGGACAGCTCTCAGTCTGCTTTTCTTTCAGCTTCAACCCATGCCAGCCATTGACAGCTTTCCCAGAACTAACTTGGAAACAAGCCTCAGCCAAAATTAAGCAGCTTTGTTTCGATTTCCTCTCTGCTCAGCTGACTGTACCTGCTTAGGCCTGCGGTATCCTGCTACAAGCAGTGCCTTGGTAATAAATATGCATGTTTTCAGCTAAATTGTTTACAGTAAGAAAGCATATCTCATCATATACACACACAGTTTAAAAACTGGAATCTCAATCCTGGCTCAGAGCTATTCTTATCAAAACCATGGTCATGGAAAAATGACACAGATAAAATTCTATTCATTTGTGGGTCATATATTTTTTTTTTTTTTTTTTTTTTTCTTTATAAGAGGGATGGGCAATTTAGCTATATTTCTATGGTTTCTGTCACCATACTACCTGATCACTTGTAGTTGTTTACCCTAAGAACTGTCAAATAATATAAGGAAGTAATATCAGTCCATAATATAAGAAATATAAACATACACAACACAATCCTCACAATCCTATTGTTATTTCCATTTCTGAGGTCCCAGTATAAAACTATATAAACTTCATAAAATTATATACAATAGTATAAAACAAAGTCTAGCTGTAAAAAGATAACTAGTGCGGGATTTCAAGCAGCAAAGCTTCCCAGGGCTGGCAGAAAACAGCTCAATCACAGCTAAGACCTACCAGAACCAGCTCAAAATCATCACAAACCTGCAGCTGAACATGGGGTTCTAAAATATAACCAAGACTAAACTTAGATTAGTTCTCCTCCTGCCCCGAAGGACACCAAAATGTGGTGCAGTCACTAAACCCATGACATAAAAAGGCCTAAACCATAGGCCTTGAACCAGAGCTGACTTCCGAGTGAACCTAGGAATAGACTTCTGAGTGAACCTCCCGACCAGCATCGTATCAGCATGAAATATGACCATGGTAATATCCTCTGAAAACTATAGAGAAGAATATATATTTTTGGACCCTAAGCCAGCCGTTTCCTAGAAGACAGGAACTCCTCAGACATGCACCCGAGTGAAGTGAAGCCAATCTACCAGATGTTTTCATGCCCTTTTTTAATATGATTTGTTTGCTAAACTGTATAAAAGCAGGACCCTCTCACAGCAAAGATGGAGACTTCACCTACGAGTGAATGCACTGCGTGGGATTTCCCCACTGCCGGGAGCGGTTCTCCGATCCTTCGCTGTGACGGCGCTCCCCAGCTGAAGCACTGATCAGGATGATGGGAAAGAGTTAGGGCAATTGGTGATGTATCTTTCTTAACCACTATAGCTAACTTTATGTAGTAATGATCAGGCGCATTACCTTGTTTATAATTTTTTCTGCTTTAAAGTAAAATAAGCTTATCTTTTTAACTCGGTGTTTGTGTCCTTTCTGTTGACCCTGTCAAGTGGCAAAACACCCCAGGAGTTTCGGCAGTGCTCACTGGCTGACCATGGCTGCTGGGTTTTCCGTGCCTCTGGCAGAGAAATCCTCTGTGATGCCCAACTGGAATCTCATTTATTTCCTAAAAATTGTATCAAAACTAAAAGTTACTTGGTGGGTTCAGAAAACCTCTGCAGCCTTTGTAAACATGTTAATAATTTTGCACAATTAACAGCAACTGCATATAGGAAGAAAATTTGTCTGACACTGCACTGCAACAAAACAGGAAAGCAGAGCAGGAAGGGAAGGTGGCAGCTCAAGGTGCCAAGAGAATCTTAGATGGGAAGAATGTAATTATCCCAACAGAAATAGGAGCCGAGAATTCATTTTTGGAAAGGGTGTTCAATTTTTGTACCCAGAATCAGAGATATTTCCATGCTGTGACTCACATACTGCTTTCACAATTGTTTCTGATTCTGACTTGCTCTTCTTCAGACCTAAAACGAACCCTACCATTTTCCCTCGGTTTAGCACTCCTGGGCTTTGTCAAAGCACAGTTACACCAGGAAGTGTTTGAAACCAATTTTTGCTTTCTATTTTATCACTGGCTGAACACTAGTGCGCACAGAACCAGGCATATCCAGCCCCAAAGCCTCTCTCTGAGCCAAAAAGACTTAATGGAAACAGCTTAGGCACCTCCCATAAGCAGCCAGCCTGCTAAGGCACAAGGACCATGAAGGAAACCGGCAACAGCTGTAATAGCAGCATGGCTCTACAGTATCACTTTCTGTATGGAAACCACGTGGTGTAGATTCATTCGTGCCGGAGGCCTTGCATATTTCTCATTTTTATTTTCATATTTATTTTTCAAATAGAAGAGCTCAGTTTTAAACCCCATGTTTTCTTCTAACAGGTTCTCAGGATTATAAGCAAAATAAAGCACATACAAGATGTAGCATGCACTTTAATTCTTGCTTTACGAATCTACTGCAGTCACAGATTCAATCTGAATTAGTTTAATATGGAAATATGTTATATATAGCATGCACTGAGGCCTAAATGTTTGATTAGTGAAGATGAGGACTCGACTAATCCAAAAGGCACACTTTACCAAGCTCTGCAATTCAACTGCATGTTGGAGCTTTACATAAGGAAGGAAAATGAAAGAAATACTGCTGTAGAGCTCATAAAAGAGACCTTGATACACAGGCATTGTTTCAAAATGGATCCAGCGCTCTTACACAGAAGCAGAAGGAAGAATAACTAAGAGGCCCAAATATGAGCTAGTATATAGGAATGCAAGCCCACTTTTTCATTGCTTTAAGAAGAAGAAATGTGCACGTCAGTAGCAGATCTAAAACTAAAAGCAGCTGGTTAGATTACAGAAATCCTGCTGTATCCATCCAGTCTCTGAATGACCAGAGATGCCACAGGGCTTGAATATGGTCTTGGCATTCCCAGCCTGGTTGTCCTTAACTTCTCTGCACAGTTATTGTAGGCCAGGATGCCTTGGGTCAAGCCACACCTATGGCAATAGGTGTGTAGCTAGATGTAAATACAGCAGTCTGGCGCATCTTCCCTCTTAAGCAATCTGCTATTTGATTAATGCTATTCATGATGGTTTTGCACGGGTTCACCATTAATTCACAGTTCCATTCCAGCTTCCACTCTCTTGACACGCACTTGTCTCAAAACTATACATGATGTATCTCAGGTACACAACACTGAATGTCAATAAGCAGGTACATACAGTAAATCAAACCATTTCTGAAAGGGTGGAAGTCCTGTGATTCATCCCTGTCTTATAATGGACAGTACTGCTTATTCACCTTTGAAATCTTCATTCATATAGTGCTATTTAAATGCAGAGCAATTCTTATGAGCAAATAGATTTTGTAAGTGATCCCCCAAGTTACAAGCCCTTGTCATTTGGATTTAAAAGTCTCCTCCTCATTTCAGACTCTGAAAAGGGCTGGCTCCTAGGCTGCTGCACAAGCACTTCTGCAACTTGGGGATGGGAAAAACAAAAGGTGGCATAACTAGGAAAATGGGCCTTTTTGTAAAGCATAGCTTTAGCTACCGATTCACACCAGAAATTCAGCTGGAACACTTGCAGAAGCGCAGCAGAGCAGGGGAAAGCTTTGGAGAGCGCTTCCACTGCCCATCCTGCCTCACCTCCGAGGAGCAGGTGAGCGGCCTCAATAGCCAACTGTGCCACCCGCAGTGCCAACGCAGGGCTTCGAGACCCCTTTCCCTTGGCACCTATCCCTGACAGCTGCTCAACGACAGCGAGAGCTCACTGCAAGATACTCCAAGGACCGGGGACCGCGGCACACGGGCGGTTTTGAAGGCACAGCTCGGCCGCAGCGTTGGGAAACAAAGAGCAGCCTGGCACCACGGCTCTCCTTACATCACACCCACAGGAGGAGATGCCGCAGCTGAGCTGACAGGACTCTGGCTCAGGAGCTGCTAGAGAACGGCAGCGGTTAGGGAGTGCCCCAAGGAGGAGGAGGGCACGGGGAAGGGCGGGAAAGGCCACCCGGGATGCCCGGCATTCCCGGACAAGGTTGCGCGGCGGCACCGCCCGCTGCTAGGGATGCTCTCCGGGAGAGCCGCTCTCCCTCCTGCGCGCTCCCCGCGGCCCAAGGCGCCTTCTGCCCTACCCCCAGCGGAAACCCCACGGCAGCTGGCACTGAGCCCCACGGAGCGCGTCCCGCCCGCACCCCCCGCACCCCCCCGGCCCGGAGCCGCCTGCTCCGAGCGGGGGGGCTGCACGACC